>NW_026912260.1:0-74000 GCF_963662255.1 Cinclus cinclus | reverse complement strand
ATTAGGAAACTGCAACCTGTTTCTTTTTTCTGAGAGTCACAGAATCTCACGCTGGGTGAGGCTGGAGGCATCTCTGGAGGTCGCCTTGTGTCTTAGTTTGAAAGACAGGTGTTTGCTAAGAAAAGTAGAAGCTTTTTTTTTGAACTGAAAAATATGATCTTTTCTTTTAACCAATTATTATGATTTTGAAATTAAGGGAGCTCTTAGGCAAAGATATGGGGATAGGAATAACAGTTTTTTACTAGTATATCTAACAAGACAAACAGGAAAAACAACAGCTATGAAATTGGCCACAAAGCTTTTGAAGGTCCTTCTACTTAGTGCTTTTAAGGTGGTTTTAAGTAGTTTATTGCACTGTTTTGACTTTTTTAGTCGTTGCTGCGTGATAAGGATTGTGGTACACTTAGTTAATGCCATGTTTTTTGGCCTAGGTGTTTATGAGGCTATTTTTGAAACGAGTCTCATTGTTTGACTCAATTTTTTTAGGGGTACCATGTCTCCAAAGGACTTGCTTTTTTAGGCCTAGGATGGTGTTGCGGGCAGTGGCGTGAGGTACAGGGTAGGTTTTTAATTGTTCAGTGGTGGTTTTTACTAGGGTTAGCACATAGCGCTTGTCTTGGCGTGTTTGAGGCAGTGTGATGTAGTTAATTTGCTAGGCTTCCTTATATTTGGACTACTGCCCCCCATACCAGAGGGCCTTCACTTGTTTGGTTTGCTTGATGGCAGTGCACGTTTTACAGTCATGGACAACCTGGGAAATACTGTCTATGCTTAGATCTACTTTTTGGTTTTGTGCCTACTTATAGGTAGCATTTTTGTCTTGATGACTTGAGGCATTATGGGCTTATTGAGCTAGGAACAATTTCTTTTTGTGTTGTTAGTTTATTTGTGACACCTTTATTCCTGTAGCTTGATTTACTTGCTTATTGTGTTGGTGCTCTTCATTAGCCTGGCTTTTGGGGACATGGGTATTTACATGATGGACTTTTACGGGTTGCTTTTCTACCCGATTGGCAATGTTTTTTCACTTATTAGCAGCTTAGACTGTTTTGTTTTGGTTTTTTTTACGTTGTTAGCCTTTTTTCATTTCTTTTAGCCAATTTTACAGAGCATTGGCTACCATTCATGAATTAGTTTAAAGGTAAAGCTTTGGCTACTTGTTTTTTTAGTAATGTTCAGGGCCAGCTGAACAGCTTTGAGTTCAGCAAGTTGACTTGATTTACTTTTTTTTTTTGGTAGCTTGTGCAACTTGTTGTGTGGGGCTTTATACAGCTGCTTTTTATTTTTGGTTTATTCTTATGATGCGGCAGGAACTATCAGTGAAAAGAGCGTAACGAGTTTTGTTTGTTGGCAGTTGGTTGTATGGTGGGGCTTTATTAGTTTGGGTCCCTTGTTTTTGCTTTTTTTATTGGCAAGACCAAAATTTTTTTACCTTCTGGCCAGTTTGTAATTATTTTCAAAATTTCAGGGTGATTTGGGTTTTCGATACAAGTGCGCTGTGTGATGAGGGCGATTCACTTGTTTTATGTGGATTGGTGGCGTGGTGGGTAGAGAGGACCTTTCTTTTACACATTCGCCCTAGCACTGGTAGTCGGGGTCTTAGGAGGAGCTGTGCTTTTGCGCTAATCACTTTTGAGGTAGCTTGAACTTTTTTATAAGCAGCCAAGATCTTCTTCTTTGTTGGGGTGTAGTTGGCTTTAGACTTTTGGTAATTTTGGCTTTAAAATTTTAGAGGTTGGCTTTGGGTTTTACTAGGTACTTTTTGCCAAAGGCTTTAGGACAAGTCTTTGTTTGCGGCTGCAGAGTTAAGGACATTTTGTACTTTTGGTTCCATTTTGACCGGGCTGAGGGCTATGGCATGAGCGATTTTTTGCTTGATTTGGGTAAAGGCTTGCTGCTGCTTAGGACTTTAGTGGAAATTGTTCTTTTGTTTTGGTGACCAGGTAGAGAGGGCTTACGATTTGGCTGTACTTAGGAATGTGCCTTTTTTAAAAGCCTATGGCACTTAGGAAAGCTTGTGGGGTTTTTTTGTTGGTTGGTGGAGACATTGTTATGCCGGAGGAATGTAGAGACACGGCTGTGGAAGCAGTCTGGAAGGGGGAGAATAATTAGGGAGCTCTTGAGCCAGGCGTACACCAGGTCTGAGGAGCAGAGGAAGCTACAGCAGCTGTCTATTGTCTTCAAAAAAGCCTGGCCAGTGAAGGTGGCTCCTGAGAACTTCAAAGAGCATTACAGCAGTCTTAAAGATGGGCACAAAGGAGGGTCTGCAGAAGAACTACAGGCTAATCAGCTCCTTTGGAATCCCTGGGAAGGTGATGGAGCAAATCCTCCTGGAAAGCCTTTCAAGCTACTGAGAGGGAAAGGCATTGGGAACTGCCAGCACAGATTGCCCATGGAGAAATGGTGCCTGACCAACCTGATGGACTCTGTGAATAACAGGAGACCAGGGATGGTGTTGCCTGACATTGCAAAACATTGTGTGGAGAGAGCAAGGCCCCTCACAAGGCCTCCTTGGAGAACTATCCCCTGGATAAGAATTGCTTAGTCACGGTGACTAGGCTGAGACCCTTCTCCTCGCTTTGGACCCCGCTTCATCTCCTTGTAAAACTATTGGTTCTATTTCCTTAGCCCCAGACCACTGATGATTCTGTCAAGCCATCCTTTGCCTCTAAAAACCCCTACTTTTACCTTGTTCACTGGAATGCTGCTGTCCCTGGACTCCCCTTGTCAGAAGACAATAAAGAACCCTGCGGAACCTCTACACAGCGCTCCCGGTCTCATTTCTGTGCGCCGGCCAAAGTACCTTGCAAGCCCAGCTGAAATCACTTGGAGCTGACATCACTCTAAGAGCTGATTGCCTGAACTCCAGGCACCGCTTGCATCTTGCTACCTTGTGGCTGAAGCCTGCCTGAGACGCCAGGAGAGGCCGTTCCTTGCGGAACTCCCTATCCGGGTACGTCGGTGGCAGCCAGGGGCTTTGACCCCAGGCTGCTACAACATTCAACAGCCACGCAGTCTCCTCACAGCCCGACTGGCGAGATATGGACTGAGAGAATGGCCAAGTGAATGGAAAACTGCCCAAAGCAGCGGGCTGCGTGCTGCTGGATCAGGTGTATGAAGTGGCCAGGTTGTGGTGACACCACTCACAGATCATCCCTGGAGCCACTATTACTGTTGATGAATGACTAAGATTTATATGCAGAGGATGTCTCCTCAAAGCAAATGTGGGCCATGAAACTTTACAACGGGGTGTTCATTCCACCATGCTCATCATACCTATTCATCACAAGGTACTTCCTAGCTCCTACATGAACCTTACTTTTCCTAGAACTACTTCACCCAGCCCTGCCCCTTCCTGGAAGTCCTTTTATGGTCTTAGAGGGTCGTCTGATCCGGTCCCTGCTGGTCGTATTCACTGAGAGCCCCCAAAGTTGTAAGTTCCCTTGCCTTGAACTTCTCTTAGGGCATGCACTGCTGTTTCTTGTTACATAACTTTGCCACAAAACCCACCTAGGTTCCTTCTTATCTGTTTACCCACTGCTTCCAGCTCTGGTTAGCATCCTATGTGTCTACTTTTGCATTCTTTAATCTAATTTCCTAGTTAGTCTTTAAGCTCTATTTTGCAATTGAAAATGTCTATTTTCCATGTTGTCTGTCACAGTGAGTGGCAGCAATGCATCTTCCTGGCTGGAGCCACCCCCATTTCCATGCAGTCCTGGCCCAATGAGATGCCCCAGTCTCCTCAGGAGCTGCCCTTTGACCTCCTCAGGGACCACCCAATGGCCATGATGCCACGGCAGCTTGGCAACCCCTGCATTCCTCATCGCAATGGTTATGTTTCACCTCAGCATAGAATCCTAGACTGCTCTGGGCTGGAGGGACCTCAAAGCTCATCCTATTCCATCCCCTGCCACCACAGCAGGTTGCTCCAAGCTCCCTCCAACCTGGCCTTGGACACTTCCAGGGATGGGGCAGCCACAGCTGCTCTGGGCAACCTGTGCCAGGGCCTCACCATCCCCACAGGGAAGAATTTCTTCTAAGCCCGTCCTCTCTCAGTGGATAGCCATTCCTCTTGTCCTGGCATTCCAGGCCCTTGTCCAAGGTCCCCCCTCATCTCTCTTGGGAGCCCCTTTAGGCACTGCAAATGGCTCTGAGCTCTCCCTGGAGCCTTCTCTTCTCCAGGCTGAACACCCCCAGCTCTCCCAGACTGGCTCCAAGCAGAGGGCCTCCAGCCCTGAGAGCATCTCTGCGGCCACTCTTTGTTATAAATACATGTTGTGGTATTGGCTTTTCCCAAATGTTTGGGTGGATAATAAAAGTGTGGTGTTGAAATGGTTTTCAAGCTGCAGTTTTCTTTAGGAGTAAGGCAAGGTGATAAAGTGTGTTTGTAGTAAGTGAAGTGCCTGCTTGGTTGGATAAGACCCAATAAAGACACCTGCTACTGATATACCAGCTACCTGCAGGGACTGTCTGTAGAAATTGAGGACCACAGCCCAAGTTAAGACTGATAAGAAAACTAAATTAGAAGCACGGCCAAGAAACACGCATGCTCTGAAAAGGTGGACTCAAGGAGTGGGCATGCAAAACAGTTCCTGGAATATGGAAATTAGTTTTTAGAAAAGATTGAATATGCATGAGTGGTCTGTGCATATGCAACTAGTCAATGAATTTAAGGGCTGTCTCCAAAAGAGCAGGGGTGCTCTTGGCTGAATGCCAAGCACCCAGCTGTATTACCTTTTGCTTTCTTGTTTGTCTCTTATTGTCTTCTATTGAACTTTTAAAATGTTACCAGGAAAGTGAACCTCGTTTTTCACATCTAGACTCACTCCAGAACCTCCACATCCTTCTGATGTTGGACCCGAGGGCTGGAGGCAGCTCTGCAGGTGAGATCTCACCTGAACAGGGCACAGGTGCAGAATCCCCCTGTCCCCTGCTGCCCTCGCTGTGGGGCCAGCCCAGGACAGGGGGGGTTCTGGGTGACAGTACAAGGGCTGGGCTGTCGCTGTGTGCTCCTGTTAGACCAGACACACTCTTTTCATGGAGCGAAAAGGAGATCCCGGTTTTTTCACAAATCTCTTTCTATAGAGTTGTACAAACATACCGTGTCTATTCGCAGTGGGTCAGTAACAAGCTGTTACCCCATTGGTGTGTGTTAGGTTTCTTTTCTTTTGTTCCTTCTTACCTGTAAGAGCCATAAGGAGAGATGCCTGACTTGAGACAGCTCTTTAAGATGCTGTTTATTGTATCCAGATGATTCAGCAATTCACGGGTCCTGGGTGAAAGAGCCTAGCCTACAGCTATCAGCCACAGCTGTAGGCTTGTCTGAAACCACTCGAGTTCTGCTTACAATGCATTATATACTTTTCTTTGCTGGCCATCCTAATACATAACACCCAGTCAATAGTTTTACTATTACCTATAGCCTATCATAACTGCTAACATTACCATATTCATGTTACTATTCTCCAATCACTACGAGTTAGTATGTCACAGTTTAAGCTAGAAGTTGTTTTTCAGTTTCCTCGCACTGGAAAACTCTGAGGCCTTTTTTCTACTTTTTCTATCATCAACAGTCTGGTTTGCCTGTAGAATCATTTTGCTCGGTAAAACATCTTGTATTTAAGGTGGATTTATTCTTTGCTCTGAGCCATAAAAGCCCCTTCCAACTAACATAGCCTTTGCCTTCTTAGTTATCCACTAAGTCTGGCTCAGCAATACTTTTCTTCTATATCAAAACTTGCTTTCATTTCTATTCCTTCTTGAGATGCTACATTTAAAGATCTTTCTGCTAAGCATACATATCTGTGAGACTTTCTTGTCCAACTGACATCCAACCCAACACTTGCCTATAGAATTTTTCCCAGGAGTTGCTGAGAAACACTGACTGCTGGTACTTCTGGGGGCTTGAGAAAGCAAAGGTTTGGCTGGGCCCAGGTAAAAGGAGGGCAGGGGACAGCTGCTAGCTCTCTTGCTCTACTGCTTCAGGGGATGCTCAGAGGCTGCTGTTGCTTGGGGAAAGGAATTCAGCATAACCCCACCGGGAGCTGCTGCTGCTGCAGCCACTTCTTCTTCTCCTCCTTCTTCTCCTTCTTCTTGTCTGGGCCGAGCCTCTGCTCATGACAGCAGCCACTGACCCGGGACCTTAGTAACACCTACCTCACTAAAAGAGGGACCTATGCCCATCTGCTCGTGTTCCCGGGAATCCTGAGCCCCCTGTCCCTTGCCCTGCTCGGAGCCGGCCCGCCGCTGCCCCAGCCCCGCCGCTCCTCCGGCGCTGCTCTGGGTTTCCCTGCGCTGCAGCCCCGCACCCCCTGCCATGCCGGGATGGCCAGCAGTCCCAACTTCTGCCATGGAGTTTTCTGATACAGCTCGTCCACCAGCCCGGCATCTTTTGCTCATTCCTGCCGTTCCAGCTTAGTGCTCCTCAGAGTCCTGTAGCAGGGGCACTGAGATCGACTGCCCCAGGGCTTTGTGAAGCAAAGCCTCTCCTCCCTCCTGTCTGGTCTCAGCTGAGAAGGCTGTCATGGGGTCCCTGCTTCTGTTTGCTATGAATTCCATCGTTGTTGTTTTGTTTTGCCTTGTTCTCCATACTAGTAAAGAGCTGCTATTCCTATCCTCATATGTGCCAGAGAGCCCCTTAATTTCCAAATTAGAATAATTGGCAGGGAGAGGGTTTACATTCTCCAGTCTAAGGGGGAGTCCTGCCTTTCTTTAGCAGACACCTCTCTTTCAAACCGAGACACCCGTAACGATTAGACAGTTCACCAGAGGTTTCTACATGCAGGCAAACATCTGTTTTTAGGTCTTGTTTGCATTTTTTCTCTGACGCTTGAGAATAGTTTATGCAGGTGCAAGAAAGCAAGTCCCAGTCTTACAATTCTTCCTCAGGGAAACAAGCTGGTTTTCACCTTTACAGGATTCTGTTCCTAGGAAAGGCTGGTAGCGTTCTCATGCCTCTGTGTGCCTGAGTCAAAGTCCAGTCTGTGAAGCTTCCCAGGCCTGCTGTTCAGCCCCCATCCTGGGGCACAGTGAGCTTGTTGTCCACCAACACTCCCAAGTCCTTCTCCTCAGGGCTGCTCTTGATCCACTCTCTGCCCAGTCTGAGCCTGTCCTTGGGACTGCCCCGAGCCAGGGGCAGGCCGTGCGCTTGGCCTCATTCCAGCAGAGTCACACTGGGACTTTGGTGATGGTCTCTGGGCCTATGGCAATGACTGCAGCTCATTGAATCTTTGAGCTCCTCTTGCTGATTCCCCTAGCTCATGCTTTTCGTGAGACCCCCCATGCTCCCCTTGGTACCACCTCATCACACTTGTGGCAGGTTTGCATGGCCAGGTCTGGGTAGCAGGGGCCCGCAGGGGGACCCTCTAGGAGGAGACACCAGGAGCTGCCCCCATGTTGGGCAGAGCTGGCTCCAGAGGTCTCCAGGACGGACCCACCACTGGCTAAGGCTGAGCCAAGCAGCGATGCTGGGAGGGCCTCTGTGGCCTGGTGTTAAAAACGGGGTAAACACTGCTGTGCAACAGCAGCTGGGACGGAGGAGGGAGAAGATGTGAGAGCAGGAGCCCTGCAGGCACCAAGGCTGGAGAAGGACGAGGTGCTGGAGCAGATTCCCCTGCAGCCCGTGCTGCAGCCCATAGGAAGGAGGATTTTGACCCGTAGCCTGTGGAGGTGAGTAGAGGAGCAGCTCCCCACTGCACCCCATGTAAGGACCCCAGAGCACAGCAGGTGGGGATGCCCTGAAGGGAGCTGCAGCCTGGGAGGAGCCCACACTCGAGTGGGCTCCTGGCAGGGGCTATGCTCTGTGGAGAGGAGTCCATGCAGGAGCTGGCAGGACACCGGAGCAGTCTGTTCCTGAAGGACTGTAACCTGTGGAAAGGGACCTTGTGGAGCAGATCTTCGACAACTGCGGCCTGTGGGAAGGACCCACGCTGGAAAAGTTGGTGCAGGAATGTCTCCCATGGAGAAGGGAAACTGTCAGGAGAAAGGAGCAGCAGAGGTAAGTGTTATGAGGTGACAGCAATCCACATTCTGCATCTCGCGCACTGCTCAAGGGGATGAGGTAAAAGAGTTGGGAGTGAAGCTGAGCATTGCAAGAAGGGAGGGTAGGGGGAGATGTTTTCAGGTTTGTTCTTATTTCTCAGTTTCCTACTCTGCTTCATTGGTACTAAAGTAAGTAAATTTGCCCAAGGTGAATCTGCTTTGACTGTGACAGTAATTGGTGAGTGATCTTCCTGACCCATGGGATTTTTATCCCATTTACTCCCTGTTATGGGTCAAAGAAGGGAAGTGATGGAGTGCCTCAGTGGGCACCTGGCTAGCCAAAATTGAGCCAGCACAGTTCTGCAAACTCCGTTATCACCACCTCCACCTTCCACACCCATTGCCCATGACTCCTCTATGTCCCTGACGCCTCTGTCAGTGAAGGGTCTGCCAGCAGTGCAGCATTTATTCTGCACTCTCTTTCCTGCACAATCAAGACATGCCAATGGCACAGGCTAGCCTGTGATGTGCAGTGGTCTGGGCCCTCATCTGCCACCAAAACTCCCCCCCGGGGATGGACAGTCTGGAATTGCCTGTGGCAGGTCTGTGGCAAGTCCACGCTGAGTCCACACCAGTTCCATGGTGGGTCTCTGATGGGCACCTGGTGGTCCCTTGGTCCAGGTGCCGTGTCCCTCGGTAAGGACCTCCTCACTTTGTGCCCCCGTGGTCCTTCAGTGTCACCAGCACTTTTGTGCCTGCTTCAGGACCTCTTTCTCATCCACGTTGGGGAAGGCCTCTCTGGAGGTCATGGGGAAGGGATGGTAGCTTGGCTACTGTGTGGCCTTGCCATCCATGCCACAGTCACACAAGCACTGCACATCCAGGACAAGGTCCCTCAGCTCCGGCTCCTCTGCCTCCAGCCTTTGGGCCATACCCATCAGCCTCCTGTGGCCGACAAAGGCTTGGCCAGGGCAAAGTACAGCTGCCATCAGCACCTTGTCCAGGGCCTGGTGGAGTTTGAAGAGCACCCAGCTGGGGCAGCAGTGCTGGATGTCCTTGTGGGCTGCCTGCAGGTCGCTCGTGGCCTGATGCAGCCAACGCAGGGCCTCGGGGACAGATGGAGTCAGGGCCATGAGCTCCTCACTGCTCAGCCAGGAGCCGTCACCTCCCTGTCCATGGTGCCGGGCGGTGATCGCAGCTTTGTATAGGACCCAGAGCTGTGGCCACACCTTTGGCCACCTGACACCTCGCGGAGGCCTCAAGGTTGCCAGGCTGGGATCCTTCCATGGCCCCTCTTCTGCCACAGCCTCCTCCTGCAGCCTCTTCTCCGGCTCTAGTGCAGCACCCACCAGTGCCACGTTGCTCCCCTCCAGAACCAAGGCCCCGTCCTGTGGCTCCTGGCAGACCAGTATTTCACGCAGCACAGACAAAGCATATACCTCCAGCTGCCCACCCAGGATGTTACTGATCTCCTGTGCCAGCGTCTCCATGACCCTCAGCTGGTGCCGGTTCTGCACCATCTCTGCGTGCCAGATTTAGAGGAGCCGCTGGGCACCATCAGACGGGCACACACGGATAACCTGTGACTGGGATCTGCCCTCCACCTCTACCCCACCGTGCACCAGCACGGTGCAGATGTCCTTGCAGCACTGCACTTTCAGCTGCTCCACTGCCAAGCCAGCATCCCCCTCCATTGCCGGCACAGCCTTGTGGCTCTGCCACTGCAGCCCCAGGGACTCCAGCCCCAGCCTAAACCACGGGGATACCAGCAGGGCCAGCAGACACCTCTGCACAGCGCACTGAGAGCTGGAGTGATGTGGCTGTGGACCACCCTCCTCCAGCTGCTTCTCTGTCACCTCTGACAGCGCCCATGGCCGCAGGTGTGGTGGCTGCCTTTGCAGCAGCCAGCTGCCGTTACAGCCAGACCCCAACAGCGCAGCCATGAACACAAAGGTCTTCTCCAGGACCTGAGCAGCCTCTGAGGGCACGCAGTCATTGAAGCACAGTCTGTGGGACAGCTCCAGGCAGCCAGCAGTGCTCAGCAGGTACAGCTTAGCCACACTGGAGCCATGGGGGGGGGCTCTGGTTCCTCCCGCAGCAGCTGGAAGAAATGCCATGTGGCCAGCAGGACTGTCTTCTTCTGGCTCCTGCTAAGAGCCATGTCTCTCCTGATGGATTTGGGCCAGGACATGGCTGTAGCAAGGCAGTGTGGGGACCAGGACAATGCCAAGGTGTCGCAGGAGATCTCCAAAGGCAGCCATGTGGGGGCGAGGCCTGAGGAGGTAGGGGTAAAGTCAGCCTCGTCCAGGGGTGAGATCACTGCCTGGCGTGGCCTGGTCACATCCCATGACTTGGCCAGCACCAGGGGCAGCTCAGCAAGGTGCTCTGCATCCACCTCCTTCAGACGGGTCTGCAGGAAGCTGTACATGCCATGGAGCACCCTGGCCCATGTGCTTACCTGCAGATGTGTTGAGCACGCTGCCCTTGACACATGTTGCTGGTTGGCCACCGCCAGGGCAGTGGGTATCTCTACAAGGCCTCCCATGGCCTTCAGGGATCCCTTCTCAAGTTCAAGAGATTTTGTCAGGATGGTGGCTCATGTCCACAAGAGCTCAGCCACATTTTGGAAGTAGGAAACACTGCCTTTCAGAGCCACGGCCTTACTTCAAAAGGAGGGTGGAGGTTCATCAAGTTTGGGAGGATATGCAGTAGAGGAAGGAAGTGGATTGAGGTAATTTTCCTCCAAAATCCTCTGACTCAGGATTTCCCAAAAAGATTGCGGGTTGCTTGAGCATCTCCTGCTGTCAGTTTAGAAGTTCTGCAGCATGGCAGGTATCCTGAGCGGCTTCATGCTCTATCTCCTCAGCCTGCGCCATGGAATCCTCTACAGAGAGGCCGGTGCAGGCACCTGCCTTAAGGAGGAAACCTGCCACAGCACAAGCTGGCTTGTAGCTAGGTAATTAATTCAGCCCTAGATCAGAAATTTGGTTTGATTAGTCTGGTGCAATAAACAGGCCCTAGGTGAACAATGATAGGGTATATTCAAACCCAAACAGAGATTTCACCCAATGAACTTCCATCCTAAGCAGCAGACACTTCACTGCTCAGCGAATTGGGCAGTCTCAAGTCCCAAACCATCAGCTGTCATGAGCCAGGGAATTCAAACCCTCTCTTTAAGAAGGGTCTCAAACAATAAAGAGGATTTTGTCAGATGGATCAAGAAGGGTTGTGTCGTCTGTCTCCTATCATGACCCCAGTAAATGCTCAAGGTTCCTGCTGAGCACGGCAAGGGATGTCCAAAACCAAGGAGGTCCCCAGTGAACATCAAGGCAAACACCTGGGCAATGCAGAGGCTAGGGATAACTCTGGGTGGAGAAGCTGTTCTGTGTCTTGGACGATGGATGGTGCCAGCCCCCTGAAGGAGCAGCCAAGACAAGTGCTTCAAGCTGACATGTCCTGCCCTTTGCTGCTGTCAGAAACACACGGGACAGATTTGCTGCCACAGGTCCACCAGACTTGATCCAGGAACAATGGAGGGCCGTGCATTGGTAGGGAACAGCCTGCAGCAAGGGCAAAGCAGGATCTTCTAGCAGCAAAGCCTGAGCCTGTGAAGAGGGCCACCTCCTCAGCAGACACCATAGTGCTTCCCTCCAGCTCTGAATGTCGGCCACAAGTGCGTGCTTTTCTTCAGCGCCTGCTGCTTCTTGCTTTCTTCCAAGCCAGTCCAGGATTTAGTTTGGAAGCTCATGCATGTGTCTTTAAGGTGCCTGCATGGAGGAGAGGCATGGCAGCTGTGGCGCAGGCTTCACGTCCCTCTCACAATGGCACCAATGCCACTGACTTGGGATGCCTGCCTTGGGAAGGTGAATCTGCCCTCAGAATGGCCATTGGAGTCAGTCGGGGCCACAGGCTGCAGCTGCAGCTGCCGAGGGTTGCTGTGAGGCTGGCAAGTCAAGAGCAAACCATTGTGGCCAATTCCGCTGAAGCCTTTTGCCAAAGCACATGCAACGGTGCCCACAGCCTGCCCCCTTTTGGCATCGCAGCCGGTGCGGATGCCTCATGGAGCAGGTGCCGGCATTCAGAGTGCTGCTGTTCCTGTGCATGCTCCCGTGCTGTTTGTGTGGGCCCGGAGCCACTGGGGCAGCAGCGACTCAGCAGCCCTGCTCAAGGAGACATGGCCGCCCTCCCTATGGAGGCAGAAGCTCTGAGGGCCCAGAGCTCTGTGTCAGGGGGGCCTCGGTCTCAGCTCCGTGGCCTGGGCAGCCGCCGGGGCCCGGTCTGGCCGCCAGCCCTGCCTGCGCCCACTGCCCTGGCGGCCCCCAGTGACTGTGCCCTGGCAGTGCCCCCTTGGCCTCCTTGTCCCCAGCCAGCCCAGCCTGGGCCCCTCGGGGCCATCCCCACCTTCCTGCTGAGGCCCGCCCTCGAGGACTTCTGCCACAGGCGTGGCAGACTCTCTGGGGAAGCGCCAGTATAGCCAGGCGGAAGGAACAAGGTTGCCCAGGGGCTGCCTGTGGCCTCTGACACCCAGTTCCTCGGGGCTTCTCACCAGCCCGGCCCCTCAGGGGCCTTCTGTCCCCTAGGAAGCTCCTGTCACCCACTCCTTCCAGCCACGTGGGTCTCGTGCCTTCACATGGCCTTGGCCTGTCAGGGCCTACGCAGAACCTCATCCCTTTGCTCCCTTCCACCACCCCGTCTCTTCAAGGACTCCCCCAGCCTTGCCATCCTGCCCGTTTGACCGCCTGAGAGGTGGCCGCAGACTCTGGTGCTGGGCTGTGGAGGGGGCAGAGGGCTGGGTGCTGCCTGGGGAGCCACGGTGCCACCCTGCTGCACAGCCCATCCAGGCCGGGGCTCCATCCACACTCGGCTTTGGGGCCACAGGAGCCTGGAGCAGAGCCCGCGCTGAAAGGAGTTGAGCAATAATTAACTCAAGGATCCATGAATTAAGTATTAAGAGTCAGCAAATATTAATCAGAAGCTTAAGAAGGAAGATGCACTGTAGCCATTTTTAAATCATAGAAACAGCATGCACCTTGTTCAGATAAGAGGAGGAAAACCTGTTGAAAACGCTGAACCAGCCAATGAAGGAGTCTGCATGCTTGGCATGCTTTGTGTTTGGTACAGCACAGGGCCAGGGGGAGTGGTTGTGGCTGTAAATGGGTGTTTGGCCACCACCACAGCCTCATCAGACCCCACGGCTGCAGCCATTCCCTGCCAAAGCCTTCACCTGGCCCAGCCCATCCTGGCCTCAAGGAATGGGTTCCATCCAGCCCCTGTGCCCACATGCCAGGCTCAAGGGTTTGCAAGAAGTTTTCTCCCAACTTTATGAAACCTGCACCAAGAGTGTCCCTTTACTGTGCTGTGAAGAGTAAAAAACCCCTCAAGTTTAACTCTACTGCACCTAACGAGGGTTCCATGCACCCCTTAGCAGAGACCCCACAATAGCCCTGTGTGCCTCAGGAGCTCCAGGCCCAGGTGATGCCACTGAAGAAGATGTGCCCTCAGTCCAGGGATGCTCAGCATGGGCTCCCCCAGCCCCTCGAGGCCTCGCCCCTGCTCACAGCATCCCCTGCCTGGCTCCTGCCTGCCTGCCCCTGGGCATCCATGGCTGCTCCTGGACATGGAGCTCAGCCAGTGCTGGTGCTGTGTGGGCTTTGCTGGTGCTACCACCCAGACATAGCTGTGTGCTTTGGTTTAGATTTTGTTTCCTGGCTATTGCACCAAAAATGTTTTAATTTGGGTTTGGCAACTTTAATATATTTACCTTTTGTTGTGAAATGGAATTAGGAGTAAAAGCGAAGCAGGCCCAAAACTTAACAGGGGATAAATAAAAACTTTATTATCAACACAAAGGAAAATAATAATAAATTCAGAATAGATCTTCAGACTACTTTCTCCTTCTTCTTTTCACACTTTAACAACATACAGAGACATTTCAGTCAATGCCTTTACTTAAAAAATCTTTTTCAGTTCACATCGGGGAGAGGAGTTTCTTCTTGTTCAACTATCGGGATCCTTTTCAAGAGAGGAAATAACCAGTTCTCTCCTGACTTCACTTTTCTTCATGAACAGCAGCCGCCCGGAGATCTGCAATCGTGATACTCGTCCCACCTTCACAGCCTTCCCAGAGCTGTGCTTGTGGGCCATGTCAAAGTCATGGGGTTTTACTTTTAAGGATGAGCTACTCAAAGGCAAAAGTTCTCTTCAGCTCTCTTCCCTCTGTTCATATTTCATTCCCAGGAACAGAGATCCCCCTTTTTCCCTCGGGGCAAAGGATCTTCCAAAACACTTCCCACCTCACCACACCCGCCATGTCTTTCTCCATGGTTTCAAGGAATTTTTAGTGTAGCACAGTCCACCCCTGTAACTTAGAAAAAGATTTTTCAGCCAGCCTTCATGGTGTCTCCTCATTCTCCTTCCATGTAGAAACTTAGCTTTTGCTTCACTGACTTTGGTGTATCCTTTCTGTTCTTTTTCCTTTCACACATGGAAGGATCAAAGGTCTGTAAGTCTTATCTGAGTACTGGAAAAAGTTAAAAATCTCACACAGAAGTTGCAGGGTTTTGGCCAGGCCATGCTGGAGCTGTGTCAGGATCTCAGGCCGCCCAGGCCGCGCTGGGGGTGGGGGCGGATGAAAACTGCAGAGTCCAGTCAGAGGAGAAATCGGTGACAAGGCTCTGGCTCCATGGCTGCCCTCCGGTGCCAGCTGCACCCAGCTCCAGCCGCGGGCCGGGGGTTCTCCCTCTGCCTTGCCCGACAAGCAAAGGCGTGGGGGGCTCTGCCAAACCAGGGCCCAGCTGCCTCCCCCCAGGCCGCGAGGGCGGCTGGGCGGGCTCGGCCACCCCAGGGCTGCTCTGAACAGGGGCAGGGCAGGGCCCCCCGAGCCGCGGCCACACCGGGGGAGGGCGAGGATCTTAGCAATGGCCTTTTCTTCTTTTTGGCTATTGGGGCCGCTGGTTGAAAACGGGGCCCAGCAGCCTCCCGAGCCCACCCCTGCCTGGCCCGGGCCGCGTTGGAAGGGGGCCTGGCCCAGGTTGGGGTTACCTTGTGAGATGTCAGAAATGAAAGAGAGCTTTTCCCGGCGTTTAATTGCTTCAAATGTGATTCACGGAGAGAACTGGCTTTTCCAATTGGTTTCTCAGGCTGTCAACAGCTAAACCAGCCTCCAATTGGTGCCATCAATTCACAGAGGAAGTTCTCATGGAGAAAAACTTCCTAGTATTCCCTCCCCTCAGGTGCCTTCAAGATAAAACCAGCACACTGTGACAACTCAATTTCTTTATTTGAACTTGAAACGTGGGCCAATCCCTGCCATGGCAGAGAGGGGCTGCCCAATTTCAGTCTGGGCTGGGGAGCAGGGCCAGGGGGCTCAGGGGCAGGGGTTCTCGTTTTGGAGGTCTGGGTGCTGGGATGCGCTCAAGACGGGGCTGCAGCCACACCAGGGCAGATGGGGACAGACGTGAAGAACTGGGAGTCAAGTTCTCACTGCCTGAGCTCTTGGGCGGCTCTTCTGAGTCTGCACAGCAGCACCTGTGGAGAGAGGAATGGCTGAGGCCCCAGCTGCCCGTGGCACACAGGGACCCTCCTGCACAGCAGGGCCCAGAGCTGGCAAGGCTCCCCAGCACGGCTGGAGCTGCCGACACACCTTGGCCCAGCTGGACAGGTGCCCCTCAAGGCCCTGGTGAGCAGGGGATGGCTCTGGGCAGGGTCCCTGGCCAGGAGCGGGCTCCAGAGCTCGTCTGCCTTTCAAGGGCAATCTGCTCCCTGCTCTTTCTCCTCCCCACCTTGCTCTGCCTCTGCCCGCTGCTCCTGGGGCTGCTCTTGGCCACGCAGCCTCAGTGGGAGCCAGCACTGGCTGCAGCCCCAGCGGGCTCCCCAGGACAAGGCCCAGCAATGAAGAGGCCAATTAAAGCACTGGGCAGCAGCAGAACCCTCAGCAGAGTTTTTTGGACAACCACTGATGATCCAAAACTACACAGCAGCCTCACTAGCAATGTTTCCTGACTATCAGCAGCCTTGAAAAGAAGCTCTTTGAGGCAGAGATCAGCAAAACACTCACCATTTCCTCTTCCAGCAAAACCAGATTCCGGCAGAACACATCATCAGGAGCACTGCCCCACCAGACACAATGGCCACTAACTTATTCAGACAACGGGTTCCCCAGCAGAAAACTCTTCTCGTGCTTTTCCCAAGATTTTCAGCACGTGCTGAGGTGCCAACTGCATCTGTGGGAGCAGAGGGGAATGTGAGCCCATGCTGGGCTCCACTGCTGAGCTGGCAGCTCAGTGGATACAGCCAGGACCTTCTCTCTTTCCCCCAGAGCTGGGGCCTGGGGCACCTTGGCAGGCATTGGCACAGGGCTGCTCAGTACCCAAACCCCTGAGACTACATGGGATAATTCCCCAGGGCTGTGTTATTCTTCTCCAGGCAATATTTCTCAAAATACATGGAAAAGGACAAGGAAAATGCCCAGGGGTTTGGAACTGTTCCAGAACCCACACTTCTCCGCAAATCTGCCCCTCCAGATCTACCCTTAGACCAGGAAATTCCAGGAGATCTCAGGTTGTGCTTGGCCCGTGGGGTAGATTGGGCTCCCAGTCAGCTGATGGCAAACGCCTTCCTGCAGAGGCTGGGGAGAAGCTGCAGCCAGGCCAGGCTGGCAAACAGCTCTGCAGGGTGTGACTGCAGCAGCAGCAGCAGCAGCAGGGCAGCGAGGCTGCCATGGATCCCTCCCTGCTGTGCCGTGTCCAGATATGCAGAGAAAGCCCCCGGCTGCTGAGTCTCAGCAGAAGGCTGAGGGAAATGCACCCACCACGGCGTCTCTCCAGATCACTCAGCATCTTGGCCATGTGTTTGGATACCTCCAGGGACTTATTGTCTCCTGTAGGTTTGTACCTCTCTCTTGGTGGAACTTAAGAGGAAGTATTTCCATTTCAGATGAATGGATCCCATAAAAGTAGTGATCAGCCTGTGGGCTCAGCAGGGACACACTACTCACCCCTGCTATGGGAGCTGGGCTGGTGTGCAGCAACCTGCAAAGGACCTTGAAAAGTCTTCCCTGCAGACACACCTGTAACTCAATAGCCACAGAAGATTCTGTCACCTGGTTTCTGCCAGGTTGTCAAGGATTATTCCTTGGCGAGATGCTGAGAACATACCTGCAGGAGGCTCCAGAGGCTGAAAATCTTCATGAAGCCAAGGTGCTGGAGAAGCCTTCCTAGCACGCTCACCTAGAAGGGAGCACAGATGAGAACCATTTCCATGGTGTGCTGGGATCCCCTTCTGCCTTAGGGAACTGGGCATTGCAAGGGGGTCAGGTAAGGCTGTGGCAGCCAGATGTCAATGGACATGGCCACAGCTGCTGAGGGGCCTGGAGAGCTCTATGGTGGCTCTGGTCACTCTCCACACTCTTTCCATGCCCTTTGCAACATCCCTGGAGGGGCAGTTGTAGTACCCAGGGCCGCTGGGGTTTCTGTCAGTCCCCGAGAGGAAAGCCTCCCTAAATCCCTGGCAAAAACCGCAGCCGGCAGTGCCACAATCATCCCTCCCAACCTCCCTCTCTCCTTCTGCTGGGCCAGCTCCCCCAGCCCAAGGGGACAGAGGCCGGCCCTCTCAGGACACACTGGATCCCTGCTCTCCCCCTCTGCCCTTTGCCAACCACAGGCATCCCTTGCAAATCCTCCCAGCTTTCAGGCAGTGTCTCCCACAGAGGGACCCCAGCAGGACTGCTCAGTACCCGAGTGCCCTGAGCCTGCTCGGGATAATTCCTCTGGTTTGTGCCGCTCTTGTCCGGGCTGTGCCCGCGCTGCCAAGCAGCAGAGATGGCAGCTCAAGGCTCAGCAGGGCTCAGGCCCAGAGGCTCAGCAATTACCTCCTGTGACTGTGCCTGGCTTCACCTCTCTTCCTGTAGCAGAGGCTGGTACAGAAGCACTGCTTGCTCTGGGAAACTCAGCCTTCTGCACAGTCTCCCGTTCCATCTCTGGACAAAGGAAAAGGGATAGCTGGATCAGATGGAGTTCTTCCCCAAGGGGAAGATCCCATCTTCAGGAGGCAGTGCTTGTTGAAGTCATGGATATGATTCAGGAAGTTATCCAAACTTTGGTGATGGGACGGGTCCCTCTGTCCTCCAAACAGCCCTTACACCTGATCTACCCTGAGACCAGCAGATTACAGGAGATCTCAGGGTGTGCATGGTCCATGGTGTAGATTAAGCTCCCTGTCAGCTGATGGCAAATGCCTTCCTGCAGAGGCTGGGGAGAAGCTGCAGCCAGGCCAGGCTGGGAAACAGCCCTGCAGGGTGTGACAGCAGCAGCAGCAGGGCACTGAGGCTGCCATGAATCCCTTCCTGCTGTGCTGGGCACAGCGTGTCCAGATGTGCAGAGGTAGATCCCGGCTGCTGAGTTTCAGGAGAAGGCTGAGGGAAATGCACCCACCTTGTCTTCCCTGCAGCATTTCCTTCAGCATCTGCATCATCCGTTCAGATGGCTCACTGAGTTTCTTGTGTCCTGTAGCTTTCTTCTTTCCCATCGGAGGACCTTGGAGCAAAGTAGTTCCATTTCCCAGGACTGGATCCCACAACAGCAGTGCTCAGCCTGTGGGCTCAGCAGGGACACACTACTCACCCCTGCCGTGGGAGCTGGGCTGGTGTGCAGCAACCAGCAAAGGACCTTGAAAAGTCTTCCCTGCAGGCACACCTGTAACTCAACAGCCACAGAAGCTTCTGTCATCTCTGTTGCTCTGCATGGGCAGCTCTGAGCCACAAGAGCTCTGAGGGCATTGCACAGGGCCAGGGCACACACGTGCACAGCTCTGTCCTGGCATCTGCAGCCATGTCCCCCATGCTGAGCTTTGGGCTCTGAGCTGGCAGCTCCCCCAGAGGGACAGACCTTCACCTACCCTCAGCATCTCCCAGAGGCCCAGTCCTAGATGTGGGTTGGGAAGCCTGATCCACTTCATCAACAGGTGCATCTACAAAGAAAGTCAGGGCAGAACAGCTCCCAGCACTGCAGGAGATCTTCCGCCTGCCTGGGGCTGGCAAAGGAGCCGTGCAAGGCACAGCCCTGCTCCCTTCCCTTCCCTTCCCTTCCCTTCCCTTCCCTTCCCTTCCCTTCCCTTCCCTTCCCTTCCCTTCCCTTCCCTTCCCTTCCCTTCCCTTCCCTTCCCTTCCCTTCCCTTCCCTTCCCTTCCCTTCCCTTCCCTTCCCTTCCCTTCCCTTCCCTTCCCTCTTAGCTCCTCCCCATGAATGCACAGAGCACATGGAAGAAGACACCGGCATTGCACATGGGAAGAGGATTGACAGCTAAATGCTCCTTCCTCCCACTGACAGCGATCCCGTGGGATCACCCAGGGCTCCAGAAGGCAGCAAGGCATATATTCCAGAATCCATCAAGCCTGACTTGATCTCAACCAAAACTGCATGAGTGAGCTTTAGCCAGATGTGAATGGATATGGCCAGAGCAGCTCAGGGGCCTGGAAGGGAGCTCGGGGCTGCCTCTTGTCACTCTCCACACTGTTTGCAGGTCCTGTGCAACATCCCTGGACAGGAAACCGCGGCAGCCCAGGGCCCCTGTGGGCTCCATGTCTCCCTCCCTCCCTCCCTCCCACAGAGGAAAGCCTCCCCAAAGCCCTATGGAAAACCATCCCCAGCGCTTCCTGGGGAGAAGGGAGCGCTGTCCTGGGAAAGGGGAGCCAGGCCACCGGCTCACCTGCTCCCTTCCCTCGCCACGGAGCTGCCTGGGCAGCCCTGGCAGGCAGGGCCACTGCCAGGAGGAGCAGGAGGAAGAGGCGCAGAGCAAGGGCCATGGTGCCTTGCCCTCTGCCAGTCCCACAGCTCTTGCTGCCACCGCTGTTCTGACACCGCTGTCCCAATGTCAGCACCACTGCTGCTGCCGCCACTGCTGCCACAACAATTTGTGGTCAAGGACTGACTGGTCGGTGGCTGTGGTGCTGTGCAACCACGGGGCTCTGGGACCTCTGTGACCCCAGAGGCTGCTGTGACCTCAGCCTGCTGTGACCCCAGAGCCTGCTGTGACCTCATGGCCTTAGCTGTAGCCCCAGAGTGTACCCCCATCTGTACGAATGGGCTGCCCTGATTGTAAATGTTTTGCTTCATCCAAGGGCCATTGCTTAGCAGAACCTTAGTTCTGCATGCTGACATTGCTGGTCAGGCTGTGTCCCTGGACATGCTCTTGATGGCTTCCTGGAGCAACAGGGAACAAAGAGACACATATCCCCATATGCATCCAAAGGAGATTGCTTTAGTATAGAAATCACCCCCCCTTTCTACCTTTAATGTCAACCAGACAAAACCAAAACTTTTGAGAAGATGGGCACCCATTGTCTGGCTCAGCTGCTGTCTGCCCATGCATCTTTTCCCCTCAGTCTGCTTCCCACTGATCTGCTGTCCATGCCTTCCTCCTCATAACTGCCTCTCACTCCCCAGCCAACTTCCAACTGTCCAGCCTGCAGCTGAGCCTTCCCCACAGGGCCTTCTGGTGAACACAACCCTTAACAACTTTAACAATTAGAATCCCACATCCCACAGCTTCCCTCTTTTCCTGGGCATGTCCCTGGAGGAGGGCCAGCTTCAGATGATGCCCCTGAAGGAGATGTGCCCTCAGCCCAGGGATGCTCAGCATGGGCTCCTCCAGTCCCTCAGGGCCCATCACTGGTCAGCCTCTGGGTCAGCAGGGACACTCTACTCACCCCTGCCTTGGGAGCTGGGCCTACGTGACACAACCAGCCCTGGAGCTGGGAATGTTCTCCTTGCAGAGACACCTGTAACTCAAGAGCTTCTGTCATGTCTGCTGATGTACCTCTGAGTCTGCATCCTCCTCCTCCTCATCCCTTTCCTGTTTTATGTGGGGAGACCTGAGCAAATCATCTCCCAGATCTTGTTCCTGGGCCACAGTCTGGTAAATCTTATCTGATTTTGTGCATCTTTGCCCTATACTGCAGGCTGTACAACCATGCTTCAGCTTCCCTCTCTTAGTCTTATTCTCCTTCTCTAGGGCCAATACCAGAGGGTCCAATGGAGCCCTGAGTCCACAGTCATTCGGGATGATTTTGAAGAGAGGAAAATGTCCGCATATGCTACCTCTCTCCACTTTCCTTCCCTCCTAAGAAATAGCATGAGCTGTGATAGTGTGATATAATCCAAAGTTCCAGTTGGTGGCCACTTCACTCCCTCGTCCAATTTATATAAATGCCACCAGTTTTTACAGAATCTGATAATGTCTCTCTTGTTTTCTGTGCCTCCTTGTCCGGAAACATCTTTCCAATAATAATACAGCCCAATGGACTGGCCTTAGGCATCTCTTTACTTTGCCCAGTTCCCATTATCTTCTCCTTCTTGCCCTGTCCTGTTTCCATCCAAACCTTTCCTCACATAATTTCACTGTTCTTTCCCAGTTTTCTTCCCACACACAACCCCAACTCACAGACACCCAATGTGATGTTCCACACACCAGCTTCAGAATTTTAGGTTCAACACTAACTTGATTAGGATTGTTTTTCAATTTACACTTTGGGCATACACCCTGCTCGTTCCTAGAGCAACAATACCAATGGATTTCACAATCTCCACACTGTAATAAAACCCACACCAGATTCCAACCCCTTGATCCTCTGATGGCTCTACATCTCCCACAAAAACAAGCTATCCCGTTCACTCCCTCTGGAACACCCAGAGTCTCTACTGCAGGTTGGTCCCAGTCTAAGGCTACCAACCTTCCCGCAGCGGTTTCATCTACCCCTCCTAGATAGTCCTGTTTGTTCCCTCTTTCTAGCCAGTGATTTATTAGATCAATAAATTCCCAGGGATCAAGTCCAGACCGCTGCTGAGGAGAAGCTCCTTCAATTTGTCTGTCCACAATTAAAATGAATGCTAACCACTCCATGTTCAAGCACACCACTCCTCTGTTCACACTTGCACTCGCCCCACACTGACCCCGCTCCTTCGCTCTTCTCCGGCCGCCTCAGTCACCCGAGGTCAGAAACGCGGATAGAGCTCCGCACTCGCTCCGTACCAAAGGTACGTCTCACCACTCACTCACTCCCTGACACACTCAATGACTCCACGTGTCCCGACTTAGCAGTCACACAAAATTGCAGCAAAACAAGGGTTCACTCCACTCACCCCCAGAGTCGCCAGCGGGCTGCTCTATCAGCTCAGTGACACGCCTCCATCGGCCGCGCTATCGGCCACGTTCGATCCCTCTCCCTCTGTCTCCAGCCCCCTCGGCCGGCTGCTTGCAAGCCCACTGGGACTGTGCTATGTGCCAGACGTCTCTGGACGACTTACTAGCAGCCCTGTTCTTGATATTTAATACATACCATTTGATCCTCAATGCCAGCAGCGTTGTTTATCCCCGCGGTGAGCGAGCCGAGGTCCGGGGTTCCTCCAGGTTAGATCCCGGGGTGCGCCAGGGAATCCGCTCCTCGGCCACTCCTGCAGCCAGACAGACTCTGTCCTGGCTGGCTCACCAATCTAATGTGAGGAAAAACACTCTATAACCCACAAAAATAAGTGATAAGAGAAAGTCATCCTCTCAGTTTGAACTTTTCACCTTGCCTCCTTGCCCGTGCTCTCTCTTTATTGCTTTGGTCATTTTCCAGACTTGGATATCAGTTAGACTGGTCTCAGGGGTCTGAGGACCCCCTTATCCTGTGGTGTCAATGTCCTTGCATCCTGTTTGCACACTCGAGCCCTAGACCCCACCTTATAGCCTTGCTCATCTCCTGCTCTTGTAAGCACCATAAATTAGAGCAAACAATACATTTTTGTCAGTCCCCCTTTTAGTCAAACCTTTCTTAATGCTTGATTCTTAAGTCTCAATTTCTCTATTTCACTCGGGACTGCTGCCACCCTCTCACAGCCGTGCCCTTGGGCGTCGGGATGCGGCAAGTGCCCGGGCTGAGCCCTGCGGGGCCAGGAGGGCGAGTGGCCACAGGGCTGGCAGCGCCGCTGGCAGGGAGCTGTGCCGCTGGGGCAGAGACAAGCTCTGCGTTCCCAGGGCTCGCCGGGCAGATCTTGAGGGGACAGCAGGAACAGCTCCAGCTGATCTGCAAAGGTGAGGGAGGGCAGCGGGCTGGCAGGGGGAGTTGCAATCCCTGCCCTGGCTGTGGAGGGCTCTGCTCCCTGTGTGAGTGGGGCTTAGTGTGGGCAGAGCACAGAGAGATTTCAGGGGCACATGGGGGATTCTTGGCCAGCAGCTTCGGGCTGATTGCGTTGGTCCCTGCTCCCTCCTGGACATGGCTTGAGCGAGCTGGGATGGCCCTGGCACAGGGCTCCTGTTGTGTCCCTGCAGATCTGTGATCTGACCGTGGCTCTGCTCCTCTCTCTTCCAGCTCTGCTCAGTATGGCAGATGACAAAGTCAGGCCCTGCTAACAGGCTGCCTTAAGAGCCCAGGCAAGGCGTGGGGAGGAGCCAGGTCTGGGGACCATCCAAGGAATCCTGTCAAGAGCAAATCGTTCTAATATTCTCTCTAGGACAAAAAGGGAGCAAAGCAGTCCAGCTGATATGTGAGCAAAGACAATTCACGTTCATTTAAAACGCTGCCAAATACAGGCTTGGGTTTCTTTGGAGTGGACTGATGCTAAGAAATATTTGCTCACATTATGGTGGGGTTTCTCTGCAAATAGGCTTTGATGGGAAATTTCTGACCACCTTTGGTTCTGCTCTTTAATGTAAGTCGAGCACCTGAGTAGCTTTGTTGAGGAATGGAGAATTGTTTGTAGCTCAGTATTTTCTCAACGGCAACGGTTTCCAAGCCTTCCCCCCTGCAGTGACACACTTTCAGAGGAGGCTGTGAGGAGAAGTCCCCTCAGCTACTGCCAGGGCTGTTTGCCTCCTCTGCAGGCTCAGTATGCTGGGAGTTCCACAAGCCTCAGCTGCCACTGTGTTTTCCTCTCAATATTTCTTCTTGTGCACTACACACGGAGAATCTTTTGTGTGAGATTCTCCTCTGGGCTTTGAGGTGAATCTCAATTTTTTTTCATTTATTTCTTTTTCCAATTTACTAAATGACAAGAATGAATTTAGCATCACTTTTTTTCAGTAGCAGCAATTGTCTAGAAATACATATAATCAAATATATTAGATGTATACATTTAAGAATAGACAAGGTTTGGCAGTGAGTAATTCAGTGCAATTAAAGTTCATATAAAGCATAAGCAAAACCAGCTGGAGATATGGAGAGGGCCCCACCCTTCCTCACCTATCGAATAATCAGGCCAAAAAGCCCAATTATATGCTATATGCTAATACATATTAATACAGAACTTTCTGGAAAACTCCTCCTAGTTACTGTTCCTAAAATCTACGTCACTACAGTGTGTTGCACATGCCCTACTAGTAGTTAGGGCTCTCTCATCCTTTCGGGGTCTTATTTCTGACAAAGGCTCTTTGTCTTCATCACTGTCCGCTATGTAAGCTTGCAGGCAGTGCAGGAGCACTAAGCTTGGTGTTAGGTAATTTCAAGTTCCAGGCCTGGAGTCATCCCAATTTGGCCCTGTCCAGGGTCAAAATTTGTATTTCTAGATGTGGCTTATCAAAGCTACATCCTTCTACTCCTCCCACCGAACAGCTGGGGGATTCCATCTGCTTTTTCTCACTATTTCCTTTCTTGCTTTGTAACAATTGTTTTCTATTAAAACGAGTACAATTTTGCCAATATAGTTACAATTTAGTTAGCACAAATCACATTTCTTACACCCAGATCCCCAAATGCCACCATATCCCCCCACTCCGAATTTCCCCCAAGTCCCCCAAACTCCACGGCCACCCCCCTGCCCCCCAGATCCCCCTAGGATTCACCCAGGACCCCCCGAGCCCCCTCCCCACCTCCAAACACATAGAGCCACTCATCCACCAGCGCAGCAAGTTGGCTGATTTGTTCGAATCCAGGGACTTTTCCAGGCCTGCTCTGCCTCCTTTACGGACACGAACCTCTAGCGATGTGAATTTTCCCCTCTGGGAGTGGGGGACGCCGGAGCGCCTCTAGCCGGCGAGGGGCGAGAGTAAACCAGTATGAACCAGCGCAGACTGGGGCAGCTGGGGAAAATTCAGAGTCAGGAGGGGCACTGGGAGCGAGGCAGGGCAGGGCAGGGCAGGGCAGGGGCGGGAGTGATCGGGAGGGGAGGGCGGGGAGAAGTTCCCGGCTCGGCCCAACGCCCCTCAGGGATTGACAGTGGGGGGGCGGCTCCCGCCCAAACCCCGGGGGGGGAAAAGTGCCCTCAGGGATTGGCTGGGCGGGTACTCAGAATAACCCAAAAAAGCCTCAACACCTCCTCGGAATTTCCATTCAGCCCACAGAAATGGAATGCCTTGCAGCAAGTGGCAACTATTTAAGGCTATATGTTAGTTCCATTTAATCAATGGAGGGGTGAAAAGGCAGACTGTGCACTAAAACACGGCAAAACCAAGAAAACCCCCAGAATCTCTTGAAGAATCCCTTGAAATTTGGTAAAACGGAGTAAAAGAGTAATAAGGTTGAATAAATATCCGTCAGTTAAATCTAGAGTTGACTTATAATTAAAAACTGGGGACTTGTAAAATGGGGCTTGGGGTGCTAAAAGGCCTCAGGAAAGCCCCCAAAAAGCCCCCTGATGCCTGGGCTGGCTGCGCTGCAGCTCAAGTAGAAGAGTTCTCCAGGAGCTCAGGGCAGCAGCAGCCCTCCTGCTGATGGAGAAAGCCTGTGGAGAAAGGGGTCGGGGCCGAAATGTGTGCCTTGGAAATCCCAGTTGGGTTCCTAAATGCCGTGGGAACTCTCTCTAATCGAGCTGTGGTGGCTGAGGGATGTACGTGGGAAGGGTTTGCCTGCCATGAAGTGCACTTGTTGATCATGTGGGCTCTGTTCAGGGCCAGTCTGGGAGCCTGTTCCTTTGCCCTTGCCCAAGGGCAGAGTGCTGGTGAGGGCTGGAGTTGGAGGCTGTGTCTGCCCCGACAGCTGGTACCGTGGGGCTGCGGATGCTCCTGCCAGCGTGGGCTTGTCTGAGCCGGGCCTTGTGCCTCTTTCAGGTGTCCCTGCTGCAGTCACAGCTGGCCCGGGCCTGACAGCAGCGACAGAACTACACTGAGAGCTGCACAAGCACCAGGCAGGAGCTGCCAGACCTTCACCAGGAGCTCTCGCGCTCCTTTGCAGCTCTGCTCAAGGAGCCCAAAGCTGCTCTTGTGGAAGCAGAGACTTGAAGCTGCAGTGGTCTCTGAACCTTAACTTGGCACTGACATCCTTGGGCCATCAGCCCCTGCAGAGACACGGCCTGGAGAAGGCACGTGCTGCTCTTCCCTTCCACGGAGGACTTGTGCCCTGCTCAGAAGCCAGTTCCTGTCAACTGGGGCACAGAAGTCCTCCCTAGGACACAGATGAGTGCTATCAGAGATGAGGGTAAAAACACCTGCCAAAGCTTTCCCAAGCAGACCCATTTGGTTCTTAAGGGTGTGCTCCTAGCAAGAAATCGTTGATATAAGCAGCAAGACTTTCCTTCTGCCTAGAAGACCTAGTGATATATTGCCAAACAGAGAGCAGAGAAACAAATGCACTCATGGCTCTTTCAGGATTCTTAATCTATTTTATGAGCCTGAACCACTGCAGCACTTGGCATTTCTCTGTAAGAATTTCAAAAGACTCTGAAACACCATTTTTCCTCCTCATGTGACTGTTCCAAACACAAAGCTTTATTTTCCATGAATATTTGTAAGCACCAAGAACCTTCTCAGGCTATTTTCTTACATCTCCCCTGTGTCAGGGAAGACAGAAGAATTCCTGTGATTCAGGAGCTAAGCACATCCCTAATGAGCATGTGGGTCTTGAGAGTGCTGAGCCTTAAAACTGATGCTGGACCAGCAACTTGGAACTCATGCTATGAGCCAGGTGCCTGCCCAGCTGCCCAGCACGGCTGTGGGGACACGGAGGAGGGAGGGCAGGTGCCAGGGCCAGCAGGGAGCTGGGATGGGGGAGAGAGAGCCAGGGAGGGCCATTCCACCAGCCCCTGGAATGCTGGGCTTTGGACCATGGCAACCACCAACAAACCATGGAATGTTGGAGTGTTGGGGGTTGGATGCTGGCAACAATCAACTGCTCCTGGCTTATTGGGGTTTGGACCCTGGAGCTGTCAACAGCTCGTGACCATTGGGGCTTGGACCTTGCAAAGGCCAACGGCACCTTGCTCGTGTGCTATTGACCCTGCAAAGGCCAACGACCTGTGGATATTGGGGTTCAGACCCTGCAAAGGCCGAGGGCCTTTGGGAACTTGGGTTTAGACCCTGCAAAGGCCGAGGGCCTTTGGAAATTGGGGTTGAAACTCTGCAAAGTCCAACTGCTTTGGACACTGGAATTTGGTCACTGTTGCCACCAAAGGGGCAGATGGAGACCCGGCGGGTGAGTGAAAAAGCCACTGCTCTCCTGTGCCAGGCCCAGCAGGGCCTTGGCTGGGCCTGGGCTGTGCCTCAGGGAATGGTTCCCTTTGGGAATAGGAAGGGATTAGCAGTTGGCTGTTCCAGAGCTGGCAGCAGCTTTGGTGCTTGCTGTGGGGACAGGCCTGGGAGGGAATGGGGGGCTCCTGGCCATCCCAGAGCACAGCCCCATCTCCTGCTCCGTCCTTGTCCCACTGGAGGCCGTGGGCACAAACAAGGGAGCAGCTTTTCATTGCCCTCCCTTCAGCCCAATTTACAGCACAGCCTCAGTGCTTCCTGGAGGCAAGAATGGGTTTCTCCCAGACATCTCCGAGATGACCCCCAGAGGCCCAGAGGAGGCCGTGGGGATAACAGGAAGATGCTCCAAGGGCTGGAGCAGCTGCACCAATGGAAAAGGATGCAAGAGCTGGGGTTGTGCAGCCTGCAGAAGCTTCCAGGGTGACCTTAGAGTCTTTGCAATGCATGAAGGGGCTGCAAGAGAGCTGGAGAGAGACTTAAGGCAGGGGCCTGCAGGGACAGGACAAGGGACAATGGCTTCCCCCTGAGACAAGGCAGGGTTGGATGGGATTTTGGGAGGGAATTCTGCCCTGTGAGGGTGCTGAGGCCCTGGCACAGGTTACCCAGAGCAGCTGTGCCTGCTCCTGGAGCCCTGGGGGCATTCAAGGCCAGGTAGGAGCAGGCTCTGGGCAACTCCCCTTCTGGTGTTCTTAGAAGTGATGGCACACCTTGCAGCATGTTTGTTTGTGCTGCTGCCAAACTAGTGGGCAGGAAATATTCCTAAGGAGCGGGGGAAAGAGCTCAGCTGGAATTGCTGTGCTCTGGGACAGGCTGGGAAGCACTTAGAGGTGACTGCCTCAGGGGCAGCCATGCGGTCTGAGTGTGCTCTTCCCTGTGCTCTTGCAGGGAGTTCGAGGCCTTTCTCACCGGGGACGTTCCTCCAGAGCCCCTGAGGTGAGTGAACTGTGCAGAGCTGGCTGGGATTTTGAAAGTGCTTCTCCAGGAATGGAAACTGGTTCTTGTGAGATCCGAAGAGGCATCTCAGTGGTACTTTGCAATAGGATCAGAATAGCTGACTAACAGCTGGATGTGGGCTTTCAGGTGCTGTTAGATGACAGTGACAGCATGGCCAATTCCATCATGTGCACTGACAGTCCTGGGAACATCCTCTCAACTCAGGCACCCACCGATGAACAGGATCCCTTTGAACTGGTTCAGCAAGCCACTGAGAATTGTGGGCGCTTGTGTCAACTTTTTGAGCAAATGGCAGAGAAGAGCCAGAGGTTCAGAAGCTACCAGCAAGACATAGAGTGTCTGCTAGAAGATATCAGGAGGTGAGTTTTTCTTCCTGCTCCTTCTCCTCCTGTGTTCCAGAGGCAATCTGCTTCCAGGCCTGGGAGTTCAGAGGGGTCCTGGGAGAAGAAATCCCCTGTCCTCCCATGCCTAGGCCTCAGTGTGGCTCTCGAGCATCGTCCTGTCTGGGTTTTTCATGCTCTACTGTGACTCCCAAGGCTGTCTGGGAGATGCCGAGCCATATTGGAAGAGAAGATTCCTTCTTCTCACCATGCTGCTTCCCCGAATTCTGTTCTTTGTGTACCCCTGCCCAGCCAGTCCATCTCACTGAAGGAAGGCAAAATCCTGCCTTCCTTTCCCTTTGTCTCTGGAGGATTTCCTCGGGAGGGAAAGAGCAAGGTCTTCCTTAGCCCACTGCACCCTGCTCCATCCGGGTGTGCTGAAAATGGGATCGGTGACCCTTCAGGCCTCTTGGTTCTTCTGAATGAGTCTTGTCTCTGCAGTGACTTTGCAAACATGGACAAGTCCCGGGAAACGGTGCAGCAATGCATTGGAATCCTGGAGCCAGGAGCCTTGAGTCTGCATCAGAAGAACACCAAGCAGTGGAAGGAATCATCAGCCCAGGCAGAAAAGGACAGGATTGAGGTTGGTTTTGGAAATGAGACTGGTTTTCCATTGAAAACTTGTCTTGTCCCTTTCTTGTGTATTGGAGGACTTGGCTGCACTCTGGGGACATGACCCATCAGTGCACAGCGAGATGGAAGTTAAGATGCTGACGATGGAGCAATTGCAGCTTCAGGGGGCTCTGCTGGAGGAAGAGAGGGATGATGTTACCACAGCTCTGGATCCCTTATTCCTAGGCAGCACCCGTGGGATTTGTGCCCTGCAGATCAGCCCAGATGCTGTTTCTGGCAGTAGAAGACAGGGACAGTGCTGTGCACACCTGGCTCAGGATGGCCCATGCATTTATTAGACAGGGATCGGGATCTTCATCAGCAACGTTGTACATGCTTCTGCAGAATGTGTTTCTTTGGGCAGCCTCAGAGTCTCTAAACCAGGGATTGGAGCTGGGGAAGGCTCTGGAGCATGGGTGTGAGGAGGAGAAACTCAGGGAGGTCCCCTGTTCTTCAGTCCTTGTGACTGGGGCATCAGAGAGGGGAAGGTGACACCTCCTGTTCTGAGTGGTTGGACTCAATGCTTGGGAAGGTCTTTGCCAACAAAAATGATTCCATGAGACTGTGATTCTTGCACCTGCTGAGCCACCTTTTACCCTCCCTGACAGGAATTTAATAGTTTAATTTTCTTTCTGGTTTCTGGAGTACAGGAAGCCAGTGCTGTTGTCTTTTCTGGTTGGCGTTTGTGGGTAGGGGGGAAGCTTCAAACTTTTAAGCGAGGAGCTTGCCCGGGACTTCATTTAGAAGACTTTTCCTCCCTTCCTCAGGCAAGTGAGCGTGAAAGGCACCATGCAGAGGTGCTGCAGCAATGGCACAAAGAGAAGGCAGAGAGAGAGCGGGAGCACCAGAAGATGCTGTTTGAGATGAGGCAGAAAATTGCCACCTTGAAGGCCCAACAAGAAGCAGAACGAACCAGATTTCAAAATGCCAAGCGAGAGGTAATGATTGTGAAAAGAGAACTGTGTGATTTTGTGTAAGGCTGGAGCTGTGGCAGATGGCAGGGTATGGGGCTCTGTGTGGAGCATGCCCTCTCTGTCTTCTACATTGAACTCGGGGTGGTGAAAAGGTGAACGGGGCTATCTTTGGGACCAGGAATGAGCCCTGTCATAGGAAGCCAGGCAGAAACATGAGCTTTCAGCTGAGATTTGTGTGCTGCTCTTGTGCTCTCTTTTTCTAAGACGTAACTCACAGTATCTTCACTGTTCTCTTCCTGCTCCCCTCTTGGTGTGTACTGGGAGGTGTTCACAGACAAAGTGAGTCTACAGGACTTTTTTATGGGCATGGGGAGGCTGCGGCAGGAATGCTGACACAAAAGAGAAAAATCTTTTTAAAGCCTCACCTGGAGTATTTCTGAGCAGTAACCCAGAGATGCCTTCTGGCCTGTGTTCTAAGTCACTTCCTAGGAAGCTGTGGCTCCCCCGGAAGAGACAGTGGCCCCAGGGGAGCAGCAGCTGAGTGCTCAGAGAGCTCGTGAGCCCATCAGTCTCTGCCTCTTGCCACACAGATGTTGCAGGGCAAGTGTGAAGCCTTCTGCTCTTTCCTTGTGTGCAGGTGCTGCTGGAAGAGCAGAATGAGAGGAGTGCTTTATCAGAGGCAGTGCTCCAAACTCGGGCAGAGCTCAGCCGAGCCTGCCAGCAGCTTCAGCAGCTCTTGCAGAAGGTGAAAGAGCAGCAAGGGAAGGGTCAGGTAAGTGTGAGTAGGCAGGGAAGAGAGTGCAGGGCAGTGACAAGGGCACAAAAGGAAGCTCCTGGGACTGAGCAGGCACGGGCTGCTTCAGGCATTGGGAGCACAGAGCCTGCTAAACTCCAGAGCTCAGGCCCAAGAAGGAGGTGTTCCAGAGGAGGCAGAGCTGGCCAGAGAAGCCAAAGGAGTTAGCTGAAAGAACGGGATTTTGAGCAAACAAGTGGGAAAATCTGATCCTGAGGGCAGGTCCCTGGAAGTTGCTCTGCATTTTGTTGCCAGACCATCAAGGCACAGCTGCAAGCTGAGCTGCAGGAAGCTCGCAGTGAAATCCAGGCATCAGAAAGGAGGCACAAGGAAGAACTAGAAGGCATCAAGGAGGAAATGAATGTCCTCCTTGAGCAGAGGGAGGCTCTACAAAAGCAGGTGAGCAAAAGAGCAGTGGCACCACAGTCATGCAGGGAGGGATGTGTGGCCTTCTTGCTTTTCCATGGCAGAGCAGCAGCTGATGGGGGGATCCCTGGGGCTGCCTGGTCCTGTGCTCTCCATGGCAGCTGCTCTGAAGGGCACTCAGGGCTTTGCTGAATCTCAGCTGCTGCCCTGGACAGCTGGGCTAGTGCTCTGGGCTCTTGGCCATCAACCATCAGCCATCAGCATGGATTCCTGCTGGCCTCTTCTTGCTAGCCTTGGTTTGGGAGGTGCTTTTTCAGGTGCCCTTGCTGGGCCACGTAGACATTGAGACAAGTTGTCCATATCCATTGTGAATCTGGTGCTGTCAGGACAGAGGGAGAAATGAATGGGAAGTTGTCCTTTACCTTTCCTCACAGCCTCTGCTCTGGCTGACAGTGACAAGCTGTGGCTGTAGCCTCTGACTGCTTTGTTCTGTTTGACTGGAGGTGGGAGAGTTGACATCCCAGCTGGCAGCCTCCCGAGAGTCCCAGGAAGCGATTGTCCAGAGAGCCCAGCAAGATGTGAGCTGGGCACAGGATCAGGCACGGCAGAAGCTGGTGGAGGTTGAAAACACCAAGAAGAGGCTGGAGGAGGCAGAACGTCAGAACAAGGAGCTGCAAGTGCACCTGCAGAACCTGGAGAGGGAATGGAGTCAATGGGAAGAAGTGGCACAGCAAAATTCACAATTGCAGGCTTCTGTGAATGTCCTGGAGAGGGAAAAAGACAGGTAAAGGAAAGCCTTTGGGACTCTGCACTCTGCTGAATGGATTCCCCCTTTGCTATCTTTGCATGTGCCAGGGGCTCTGGCAGCATTTCCTAAGTGGCAGATTCTGAACTCTCTGACAAGACACGTTTCATTATCTCAGTGTTGTGTCTCATTTTCTTTTCCTTGATGCCTTTAGTCAAAGCTTTTCTGAAGACAGAGGCTTTTGGGTAGCTCTTTCCCTCTGGGGACTGTTCTGTTGTGTTGTTAGGCAAGGTGGGTATGTTAACACTGCCCAAGCTGCAGTGTAAGGAGGTGGATGCATCCACCAGCTCCACCTTGGGTCCTATACCTTGAAGCCTTAGGGATCTGGATCAGCCTGGCATCTGCTGCCTTTGCTGGGCAGAACCATCTTAAGGCCCTGATTGCTGACCCAGGGCCAGAGTGCCCTTGGAAGCACCCAAGAAAGAAGAATGTGTCTTTTGCATCATTCCTCCTACAATTCCTGGAGGGAGTCGAGCAGAGTCCCTGCCACCCTCCACAGTCACAGGCATTACTGACTGTGCAAAGACTGCAAGAAACAAGACAAAGGTTAGGGGGGCTCCTACAGCTGATCAAGTTTTGGCAGTCTTCAGTGCTGCAAGATTCACATTTCCCTCTCAAAAAGAAGGCAGGGCATGTAGGCAGGAACTCCCCATTCTTTCAGGAGCAAAAGCAGAGTGGACAAGTGCTGGGATGGGACTGCAGGGAGAACAGACTGTTTAGACAAAGTTCATCAGACAGAGCAGTTTTTGCCTGAGGTGGTGCAGGTCCTAAGAGTTTCTAAAATGTGATACCATGTAGTAATGAGTTGCATGCTTTCCTTCTAGGCTGAATGTGTCTCTGGAGAAAAAGAACTTGTGCCTGAACTCACTGGAAGAAAACAACCTGGAACTGAAAAATCAGGTGTCTCATTTTCGTTCTGCTCTTGAGAAGACTGAGCAGCTCCATTGTAAACACAGAAGAGAACTGCTGGAGTTCAACACCCAGGTAAGCTGTGCACTGGCATCCTCTTCTCCCTGGACACACAGCAACACCATTGGCATGGAGGCCCCAACCTCTTTCCCCTCCCAGCAGCATCCACTGCTGCCGTGTTCTGCCCACGGCTGCTGCTGCACCCTGAAGCCAAGGCTGGATCTGGTCTGTGCTGCAGATATTTTTCCCCATTCTCTCCTGGGTCCCAGCAGGAAATCTGGGATCAGAAGCAGCTGCAGACTCCTTTGGAGCTTCTCTGTCCCTGTGTTAGCAGTGTTGTCCCAGATGGAGTTGGTGCCTGTGCTGGGCACTGAGCAATGTGGGGACACAGAGGTGGCTATGGCAGGCTGGGCAGGGCACTTGCACTGCAGCCAGTTCAGGTGGTGTTCAGAGCTGCAGCTTCAAGGGTGTCCACTGCCTTCCTTCCCCAGTTTGTTTCCATTGGAATTCTTGGTTGTGCACCATCTGTTTCCTGCGTGTTTTTTTTGCCTGAAATCCTTCTCTTTAGTTGCTCTCCCTACTGCCGCCTCCAGTGCAGCCCTGTCCCTGAGGCTCTGTGCATCCATCTTGCAGACCTGGGCCATGCTGGAGGCAGTGATGGAGAAGGCAGCCCGCCAGGAGGCTCAAGAGAAGCAGCTAGAAACTGCGGTGTCTGAGCTGCGTGTGAGGCTGCAGAGCTCTGAGGAAAGAGCAGAGGCCATGGCCGCACAGTGTAAGGCCATGGAGCTGGAGCTGAGGAAGGCACAGGCTCAGGGAGTCCAACTAAAGTCCCACAGTCGGGAGCTGCTGAAACTGTTGGAGCAACATGAGCAAGGTACAGCTTCTCTCCCATCTATTCACTGCCCCATCCTGTGTCAGCAGTGGGGATTTCTGATCCCATGCACAGGAAAAGGGCAGTGCTGGGAACAGGCAGGCAGGTAAAAACATCCAGCAGGAGATTTATCCATTGTAGTGCCAGTGAAAGCTTTTTCTCAAGAAAGATGCCGTGGCTGGCAGTGCCATCTGCCTGTGCTATGGCTGACCCCATGCACAGCTGGTGCCTTTTAGGTGCCACGTCTGCGCTAAGGAGCTGTAGCTGGATGCCTCAGCTTGATTCCCCCAAAACCCAGGCCCTGCCAGAGCCTCCAGGCTCTTGATCTCTCTGGAGCAGACCTGCACAGGCATCCCTGCTCCTTTGTCTCTCTTGGATTGCTCACCCTGCACAAGCCCAGGAGCAAACACACTTTTGTATTCCTCAGAATCGTGCCCCTTTCATTCCTGCGTTTCTCTCTGTCTGCAAGTTTCCTTCATTTCTGCCAGCTCTGGATCATTTGTGAGCTTAGGGTGTGGCAAACACAGGCAGGCAGAGAAGACACTGCTGATAGTGACTGCAGGATGCACATCTGTTTGCCTTTGCTTTGCTTTTCGCCTTGCCCTTGTCTCCTGCAGATTGGTGGAATGGGGAACTCAAGCATGCCTCTCGAGAAATTGCCCTGCAGAAAGAGGCTGCTGAATGGCAGGAAGAGGCTGAGACTCTTCATCAGGAGGTGGCATTTTTGCAGAGGAAATTGGAGAGCCTGGAGAAGGAAAAGAAGGAAGTGCTGGTGAGATTGGCAGATGCCAGAATGGGCCATTTCCTAGCTGTGATTGGACCTGGTGTTCATAGTTCTAAGGAGCACCTTTTTCCAGTTTAACTTTGCTAATTCCAATCTTCTGAATGAGAAGGAAAAGGTGTTGTAGTCATGTCAAAGCTACATAGTGCTGAGGCTGCTGATTTTCCTCCATGCTGGAGTTCTGTGTCCTAGAAGCTTTAGTTCTCAATGCCCACACTGTATTGATATTGCATGGTTTGGGCAATTCCTCATGTGCTAAGCCATGTTCAGATTTCTAAACATCTGGACGTGGAAGGAGGGGTGAGAAGAGCAAGTTTGCTGTTCATAGAAAGGTGTTTGGCCTTGGCCCTGTGAGAGCAGCCAGTGGGGAGAGAAGAGAGGACAGCCAAGTGCTGCTGCAGAGAAGGACGTGTGCCTGCAAGGGGAGAACTCGTCCTGAGTGGCAGCAGAGAATGACCTGGCCTGATCTGGCCATTGCTGCTCCAGGAGAGGACAGTGGGGCTCTGGGGATGGTGCCATGGAAACTCTACACAGAAGAGGTGGAAAACCACTGCTGCTGCCCCAGCCCCAGGGAATGACATGCTGGGGGTGTTTGCTCTTCCCTTCGAAGCTCCCTGATGGAGAGCACATCCTCCTGGCACTGCCTAAATCCTGCTTAGCGTGGGCTTGCAATCCTGGCTGCAGTTCTGGCATCTCCTTTCCAAAGGAACACTGGAGTGGAGCTGCAAGAGGTCGGGGAAGGGCAGGAAGGAAGCTGGGATGGGCTGAGCGAGCTGGGAAAGATGCAGTATCAAGGAGGGCCCAGCAAAGTTCTGCAGCATCCCGAGAGGCAGAGAGAGAGGGGCAGCCTGTGCCTGCCCCTGTGGCAGGAGTCCAGATGTGGTATGAGAAGCAAAGTGAGAGAGGGAATGAGTGACCCTTTTTGTCCCTGTTTTGCAGCATGAACGGGATTTGGACCAGCAGCACATGAGACATCTCAAAAAGAAGAATGAATTCCATGCAAGTGACATTCCAGATTGGAATGAAACAACCCAGAAATTGGAAGCGGAGAATGAAGGCATGCAGGAAGAGTTGGAACATGGGTTTTATGGGGTTTCTGCCACCGTGAATCAGAAAGGAAGAAGAGAACACATAGGGAGAGAGAATGCTCAAGTCCTGCGTGCTTCACTGAGCATGAGAGAAGAAGACAAAGGGATTTTGAAGAAAGATTTAGCAATCGTGCAGAGAAGGGCACCTGACACTGGTATGGGCCAGTGTCATCTCCAGGTACGCACTGACATTGCCCTTCATTCCACTGCAACTTCCCTGAATGATTGCAATGATGCTCCCCCTAAAGAATTGGGACTCTCTATCCCTGTCAGTCCAGGCCTGCTTAGGCCAAGCAGCCCGGGCTGCAGCAGGCAGCCTTGTCTGTGTGCCTGGCTCCAGACAGCGAGCATTGACTGTAGGTTGTTTCCTGGCATGCCCTGAATGACCGAACAGCTCTGGAGCATGCTGTTCAAATTAGCTCCAGGCCAAAAGTTGGGCATGGGGAGCTGCTTCTCCCCTGCCCACACAAGGGCAGGCAACACATGGGGATTTGGATTTGGTGTGGGAAAGAATGGAGCAGATGAGGAGAGTGATGAAGTAAACTGAGCAGAGTCTTTTACCAAGCAGGCTGAACAGAAGCTGGAAGAGCAGAATGAGAGGAGTGCTTTATCAGAGGTGGTGCTCCAAACTCGGGCAGAGCTCAGCCGAGCCTGCCAGCAGCTTCAGCAGGTCTGGCAGAAGGTGAAAGAGCAGCAAGAGAAGGGTCAGGTAAGTGTGAGTAGGCAGGGAAGAGAGTGCAGGGCAGTGACAAGGGCACAAAAGGAAGCTCCTGGGACTGAGCAGGCACGGGCTGCTTCAGGCATTGGGAGCACAGAGCCTGCTAAACTCCAGAGCTCAGGCCCAAGAAGGAGGTGTTCCAGAGGAGGCAGAGCTGGCCAGAGAAGCCAAAGGAGTTAGCTGAAAGAACGGGATTTTGAGCAAACAAGTGGGAAAATCTGATCCTGAGGGCAGGTCCCTGGAAGTTGCTCTGCATTTTGTTGCCAGACCATCAAGGCACAGCTGCAAGCTGAGCTGCAGGAAGCTCGCAGTGAAATCCAGGCATCAGAAAGGAGGCACAAGGAAGAACTAGAAGGCATCAAGGAGGAAATGAATGTCCTCCTTGAGCAGAGGGAGGCTCTACAAAAGCAGGTGAGCAAAAGAGCAGTGGCACCACAGTCATGCAGGGAGGGATGTGTGGCCTTCTTGCTTTTCCATGGCAGAGCAGCAGCTGATGGGGGGATCCCTGGGGCTGCCTGGTCCTGTGCTCTCCATGGCAGCTGCTCTGAAGGGCACTCAGGGCTTTGCTGAATCTCAGCTGCTGCCCTGGACAGCTGGGCTAGTGCTCTGGGCTCTTGGCCATCAACCATCAGCCATCAGCATGGATTCCTGCTGGCCTCTTCTTGCTAGCCTTGGTTTGGGAGGTGCTTTTTCAGGTGCCCTTGCTGGGCCACGTAGACATTGAGACAAGTTGTCCATATCCATTGTGAATCTGGTGCTGTCAGGACAGAGGGAGAAATGAATGGGAAGTTGTCCTTTACCTTTCCTCACAGCCTCTGCTCTGGCTGACAGTGACAAGCTGTGGCTGTAGCCTCTGACTGCTTTGTTCTGTTTGACTGGAGGTGGGAGAGTTGACATCCCAGCTGGCAGCCTCCCGAGAGTCCCAGGAAGCGATTGTCCAGAGAGCCCAGCAAGATGTGAGCTGGGCAAAGGATCAGGCACGGCAGAAGCTGGTGGAGGTTGAAAACACCAAGAAGAGGCTGGAGGAGGCAGAACGTCAGAACAAGGAGCTGCAAGTGCACCTGCAGAACCTGGAGAGGGAATGGAGTCAATGGGAAGAAGTGGCACAGCAAAATTCACAATTGCAGGCTTCTGTGAATGTCCTGGAGAGGGAAAAAGACAGGTAAAGGAAAGCCTTTGGGACTCTGCACTCTGCTGAATGGATTCCCCCTTTGCTATCTTTGCATGTGCCAGGAGCTCTGGCAGCATTTCCTAAGTGGCAGATTCTGAACTCTCTGACAAGACACGTTTCATTATCTCAGTGTTGTGTCTCATTTTCTTTTCCTTGATGCCTTTAGTTAAAGCTTTTCTGAAGACAGAGGCTTTTGGGGTAGCTCTTTCCCTCTGGGGACTGTTCTGGTGTGTTGTTAGGCAAGGTGGGTATGTTAACACTGCCCAAGCTGCAGTGTAAGGAGGTGGATGCATCCACCAGCTCCACCTTGGGTCCTGTATCTTGAAGCCTTAGGGATCTGAATCAGCCTGGCATCTGCTGCCTTTGCTGGGCAGAACCATCTTAAGGCCCTGATTGCTGACCCAGGGCCAGATTGTCCTCTCGGAGGCACCCATGAAACAAGGAGGTCTCTGTTCAGTCGCTCCTCATAAAATGCCCCCCAGTGCCTGGAGGGAGTCAAGCAGGGTCCCTGCCACCCTCCACAGTCACAGGCATTACTGACTGTGCAAAGACTGCAAGAAACAAAACAAGGGTTAGGAGGGCTCCTTGCGCTGATCGAGTCCTGCTAATCGTCAGTGTCACAGGATTCTTCTTCCAAGAAGAAGACAGAGGAAGGCAGAGAACTCTTGCTTGCCTGGAGCTTTCTGCATCTTCCATCACGTTGTGCTCCAAGTCTCTGTAGCCACCTCTGCCTTCAGCCTTTGTTTCTCCAGCTGAAAGTAAGACGGATGCTGGTAAATCTTAGGGAAGTTGCCAGAGATCCCCTGCCTGTAGGGTGCTGCTCCTCCTGCCTGGACATTGAAGATGGGGGAAGGAAATGTCTCTTCCATGTTGACCAACCTTCCCCCTCTTGGAGCCTGCTTAGTCAGAAGAAACGCATTCCTCTCCCCTGATGTCTTCATTGCAAGATTTTGTTAGGTTTGTATTCACATTTCCATCTCAGAAAGAAGGTGGGGCAGGTTAGCAGGAACTCCCCATTCTTGCAGGAACAAAAGCAGAGTGGGCACATGTGGGGCTGATTCAGCAGTAAGAACAAGGAGCCAAATTGTTTCGACAAAGTTCATCAGGCAGAGCAGTTTTTCCCTGAGGTGGTGCAAGTTCTAAGAGATTTTATAAAATGTGATACCATGTAGTAATGTGTTGCATGATTTCCTTCTAGGCTGATTCTGTCTCTGGAGGAAAAGAACTTGTGCCTCAAGTCACTGGAAGAAAACAACCTGGAACTGAAAAATCAGGTGTCTCAGTTTCATTCTGCTCTTCAGGAGACTGAGCAGCTCCTCTCTGAGCATAGAAGAGAACTGCAGGAGCTCAACACCCAGGTAAGCTGTGCACTGGCATCCTCTTCTCCCTGGACACACAGCACCATCTTTGGCATGGAGGCCCCAACCTCTTTCCCCTCCCAGCAGCATCCACTGCTGCCGTGTTCGTGCTGCTGCACCCTGAAGCCAAGGCTGGATCTGGTCTGTGCTGCAGATATTTTTCCCCATTCTCTCCTGGGTCCCAGCAGGAAATCTGGGATCAGAAGCAGCTGCAGACTCCTTTGGAGCTTCTCTGTCCCTGTGTTAGCAGTGTTGTCCCAGATGGAGTTGGTGCCTGTGCTGGGCACTGAGCAATGTGGGGACACAGAGGTGGCTATGGCAGGCTGGGCAGGGCACTTGCACTGCAGCCAGTTCAGGTGGTGTTCAGAGCTGCAGCTTCAAGGGTGTCCACTGCCTTCCTTCCCCAGTTTGTTTCCATTGGAATTCTTGGTTGTGCACCTTCTGTTTCCTGCGTGTTTTTTTGCCTGAAATCCTTCTCTTTAGTTGCTCTCCCTACTGCCGCCTCCAGTGCAGCCCTGTCCCTGAGGCTCTGTGCATCCATCTTCCAGATCCAGGCCCTGCAGGACACAGTGCTGGAGATGGAGGCTGCACAGGCAACTCGAGAGAAGCAGCTGCTGCGGGAGCTGAAGGAGTCCCGGGCAGGAGAGCAGTGCTTGAAGACCTCTGTGCATATGCTGCAGACTGAAGTGTCCCAGCTGCGTGTGAGGCTGCAGAGGTGTGATGACAAAGGTCTTGCCTTGGTCAGACAGTGTGAGACCTCTGAGCTGGAGCTGAGGAAGGCAGAGGCTCAGATGAACAAACTCAGAGCCCACAACCAGGAGCTGCAGATGAAGTTGGAGAAAAATGAGCGAGGTACAGCTTCTGCTCTCCCACCCATTGTCCCATGCTATGTTGCCAGTGAGGATCACTGATGTCACAAAGAGGAAAAGGGCCCAAAGATGGCAGAAGGGAGAAAACATCCTGTGAGCAATTTATCCATTGTAGTGCCAGTGAAAGCTTTTTCTCAAGAAAGATGCCGTGGCTGGCAGTGCCATCTGCCTGTGCTATGGCTGACCCCATGCACAGCTGGTGCCTTTTAGGTGCCACGTCTGCGCTAAGGAGCTGTAGCTGGATGCCTCAGCTTGATTCCCCCAAAACCCAGGCCCTGCCAGAGCCTCCAGGCTCTTGATCTCTCTGGAGCAGACCTGCACAGGCATCCCTGCTCCTTTGTCTCTCTTGGATTGCTCACCCTGCACAAGCCCAGGAGCAAACACACTTTTGTATTCCTCAGAATCGTGCCCCTTTCATTCCTGCGTTTCTCTCTGTCTGCAAGTTTCCTTCATTTCTGTCAGCTCTGGATCATTTGTGAGCTTAGGGTGTGGCAAACACAGGCAGGCAGAGAAGACACTGCTGATAGTGACTGCAGGATGCACATCTGTTTGCCTTTGCTTTGCTTTTCGCCTTGCCCTTGTCTCCTGCAGATTGGTGGAATGGGGAACTCAAGCATGCCTCTCGAGAAATTGCCCTGCAGAAAGAGGCTGCTGAATGGCAGGAAGAGGCTGAGACTCTTCATCAGGAGGTGGCATTTTTGCAGAGGAAATTGGAGAGCCTGGAGAAGGAAAAGAAGGAAGTGCTGGTGAGATTGGCAGATGCCAGAATGGGCCATTTCCTAGCTGTGATTGGACCTGGTGTTCATAGTTCTAAGGAGCACCTTTTTCCAGTTTAACTTTGCTAATTCCAATCTTCTGAATGAGAAGGAAAAGATGTTGTAGTCATGTCAAAGCTACATAGTGCTGAGGCTGCTGATTTTCCTCCATGCTGGAGTTCTGTGCCCTAGAAGCTTTAGTTCTCAATGCCCACGCTGTATTGATATTGCATGGTTTGGGCAATTCCTCATGTGCTAAGCCATGTTCAGATTTCTAAATATCTGGACGTGGAAGGAGGGGTGAGAAGAGCAAGTTTGCTGTTCATAGAAAGGTGTTTGGCCTTGGCCCTGTGAGAGCAGCCAGTGGGGAGAGAAGAGAGGACAGCCAAGTGCTGCTGCAGAGAAGGACGTGTGCCTGCAAGGGGAGAACTCGTCCTGAGTGGCAGCAGAGAATGACCTGGCCTGATCTGGCCATTGCTGCTCCAGGAGAGGACAGTGGGGCTCTGGGGATGGTGCCATGGAAACTCTACACAGAAGAGGTGGAAAACCACTGCTGTTGCCCCAGCCCCAGGGAATGACATGCTGGGGGTGTTTGCTCTTCCCTTCGAAGCTCCCTGATGGAGAGCACATCCTCCTGGCACTGCCTAAATCCTGCTTAGCGTGGGCTTGCAATCCTGGCTGCAGTTCTGGCATCTCCTTTCCAAAGGAACACTGGAGTGGAGCTGCAAGAGGTCGGGGAAGGGCAGGAAGGAAGCTGGGATGGGCTGAGCGAGCTGGGAAAGATGCAGTATCAAGGAGGGCCCAGCAAAGTTCTGCAGCATCCCGAGAGGCAGAGAGAGAGGGGCATCCTGTGCCTGCCCCTGTGGCAGGAGTCCAGATGTGGTATGAGAAGCAAAGTGAGAGAGGGAATGAGTGACCCTTTTTGTCCCTGTTTTGCAGCATGAATGGGATTTGGACCAGCAGCACATGAGATATCTGTCAAAGAAGAATGAAATGCCTGTAGCTGAGATGAGAAATCAAATGGAAAAGAGTCAACAATTAGATGTGGAGGGGGAAAGCATGCAGGAGGAGTTGGAGCATGGGTCTGCTGCTTTGAAGAAATGGATCGAGGAAGCTCAAGTCCTGAGGGCTGCACTTAGCAAGAGTGAAATGGCCAAAGGGACTTTGAAGAAACATTTGGACATCCTGAAGGGAAAATCTTGTATTCTGGTACGCTCTGGCATTGCCCTTCAGTGCACTGCAACATCCCTGAATGATTGCAATGATGCTCCCCATAAAGAATTGGGACTCTCTATCCCTGTCAGTCCAGGCCTGCTTAGGCCAAGCAGCCCGGGCTGCAGCAGGCAGCCTTGTCTGTGTGCCTGGCTCCAGACAGCGAGCATTGACTGCCAGGTTGTTTCCTGGCACGCCCTGAATGACTGAACAGCTCTGGAGCTTGCTGTTCAAATTAGCTGCAGGCCAAAAGTTGGGCATGGGGAGCTGCTTCTCCCCTGCCCACGCAAGGGCAGGCAACACATGGGGATTTGGATTTGGTGTGGGAAAGAATGGAGCAGATGAGGAGAGTGATGAAGTAAACTGAGCAGAGTTTTGTACCCTGGAGGCTGGACAGCAGCTGCACTGCTGGTGCCTTGAGGATGCTTCCTGTGATGGAGATTTCTGAATTACAGCTTGTGTGGTGTTTGAAATAAGGGAATCTTCTCCTCTCTGTATCCCCAGCCGGGTTTTGAAGGAGAAGTGGTGCAGCTGTTCTGTATGTCAGACACCAGCCTAGAATGTTTGCAACACGTTTCATCATCAGAAACTGAGAGGAAAGAGTGGCCTGGATTGAGCACTGAGCCCAGGAGAACTGGCGAGCAGGTAAAATGGTCTTTTGCTGCCTCTGCAAAGCCTCTGGCTCCTCTGCAATACTAGCCCACGGTGTCAGGAAAGTGGAGTTGGAGGAGTTTCAAGGCCTCAGCAGTGCTTGAAGTCTCCTTCTCCCGCTGGCCTTGGTTGCCCACATTGTGCTCTGCTCCCATGTGGAATGCTCTGAACTTTGGGAGAGTTTGCTCCCTGAGCCTGGGCTGGCTGTGCAGGAACTTGCTGTTCAAATCAGCTCCAGGCCCAAAGCTGGGCATGGGGAGCTGCTTGTCCTTTGTCCAGGCAAGGGTAGGCACCATGTGGGGTTTTGGATTCTGCGTGCAAAGGAATGGAGCAGGTGAGCAGAGTGATGAACTAAACTGAGCAGAGTTTTGTACCTAGCAGGCTGAACAGCAGCTGCACTGCTGGTGCTTTGAGGATGTTTCCCAACACCGAGATTTCTGATTACAGCTTTTGTGGTGTTTGAAATAAGGCAATCATCTCCTCTCTGAATACCCATCAGGCTGCTGGAGCAGAAGGGAAGCAGCTGTCCGAGCACTCCAGGAATGGCATGGAAAGTGTGTGGCATGTGGTTGCAACATCAGCAGAAGACAAGCCAGAGAAGCGTGAAGCAACCACTGACCCCAGGAGGACTGTGGAGGTAAAATGGGCTTTCACTGCCTGTGCAGAGCCTCAGGCTCCTCTGGAACACGGCACATTAGCCCAGGCAGCGCTCTGGAGTCCTCTGCTTGTTTGCTTGCCTCTCCCTGTCCCTGCTGTGGGCACAGCCTTTTGTTTGCTCTGTCTGTTGTGGCAGCCCATGGCTTTCACAAAGGCACCTTCACTCCACTGCCTCCCTCCCTGGCGCCGTGTCCCCGGACACACACTGGCCTCTCTTGCACAGCTGCCAGTGAGAGCTTTTTGCCCTCAGTGTTGTCTGGTGCAGTTCAGGGTGTCTGAGCAGAGACGTCCTTGCCTTGATGTCCATAGGTCCTTTGGCTTCATGTTTGCTGGCAGGTTTCTGTGACCCTCTCTCTCATCCAATGTGCAGGTGGCACCTGAAGGGAGAAGAACTAGAACTTTTAGGAGAGAATTGCCCTCACATTACTTTACATTACCTGTCCTCAAGTCTGCCCAGGAAAATACATCGGCTTGTGAAGGAGAAGAGTCCTCCAGGAGCTCAGGGCAGCAGCAGCCCTCCTGCTGATGGAGAAAGCCTGTGGAGAAAGGGTCAGGGCCCAAATGTGTGCCTTGGAAATCCCAGTTGGGTTCCTAAATGCCGTGGGAACTCTCTCTAATCGAGCTGTGGTAGCTTATGATGATGACAATTTTAAACTCAAAGATCTTTATCACAATTCATTACTACCCAATACAGGGAGCTATAACTTCTGATACAGTGCATTCAATTTGAAGCAACACTGAAGCAATTCTATCCAAGCCAGCAAAACCAATTCTTAACCAAAGATTGATGCTACTCACCCAAACCTATGCCCATGGGCAAACATTTCCCTCGGCTTCAAGGAGTGTCCTTGAGGGGCATCCTCACTCCAGGGAGGAACCTGCAGAAGAAAGACACGTGACATGGAACAATTTGGTCAAGGCGGCAGAAGCCTGCCATGTGTGGAGCTTTTTTATTTGTCATTAGGAAACTGCAACCTGTTTCTTTTTTCTGAGAGTCACAGAATCTCACGCTGGGTGAGGCTGGAGGCATCTCTGGAGGTCGCCTTGTGTCTTAGTTTGAAAGACAGGTGTTTGCTAAGAAAAGTAGAAGCTTTTTTTTTGAACTGAAAAATATGATCCTTTCTTTTTACCAATTATTATGATTTTGAAATTAAGGGAGCTCTTAGGCAAAGATATGGGGATAGGAATAACAGTTTTTTACTAGTATATCTAACAAGACAAACAGGAAAAACAACAGCTATGAAATTAGCCACAAAGCTTTTGAAGGTCCTTCTACTTAGTGCTTTTAAGGTGGTTTTAAATAGCTTATTGCACTGTTTTGACTTTTTTAGTTGTTGCTGCGTGATAAGGATTGTGGTACACTTAGTTAATGCCATGTTTTTTGGCCTAGGTGTTTATGAGGCTATTTTTGAAATGAGTCTCATTGTTTGACTCAATTTTTTTAGGGGTACCATGTCTCCAAAGGACTTGCTTTTTTAGGCCTAGGATGGTGTTGCGGGCAGTGGCGTGAGGTACAGGGTAGGTTTTTAATTGTTCAGTGGTGGTTTTTACTAGGGTTAGCACATAGCGCTTGTCTTGGCGTGTTTGAGGCAGTGTGATGTAGTTAATTTGCTGGGCTTCCTTATATTTGGACTACTGCCCCCCATACCAGAGGGCCTTCACTTGTTTGGTTTGCTTGATGGCAGTGCACGTTTTACAGTCATGGACAACCTGGGAAATACTGTCTATGCTTAGATCTACTTTTTGGTTTTGTGCCTACTTATAGGTAGCATTTTTGTCTTGATGACTTGAGGCATTATGGGCTTATTGAGCTAGGAACAATTTCTTTTTGTGTTGTTAGTTTATTTGTGACACCTTTATTCCTGTAGCTTGATTTACTTGCTTATTGTGTTGGTGCTCTTCATTAGCCTGGCTTTTGGGGACATGGGTATTTACATGATGGACTTTTACGGGTTGCTTTTCTACCCGATTGGCAATGTTTTTTCACTTATTAGCAGCTTAGATTGTTTGGTTTTGTTTTGTTTTAACGTTGTTAGCCTTTTTTCATTTCTTTTAGCCAATTTTACAGAGCATTGGCTACCATTCATGAATTAGTTTAAAGGTAAAGCTTTGGCTACTTGTTTTTTTAGTAATGTTCAGGGCCAGCTGAACAGCTTTGAGTTCAGCAAGTTGACTTGATTTACTTTTTTTTTTTGGTAGCTTGTGCAACTTGTCGTGTGGGGCTTTATACAGCTGCTTTTTATTTTTGGTTTATTCTTATGATGCGGCAGGAACTATCAGTGAAAAGAGCGTAACGAGTTTTGTTTGTTGGCAGTTGGTTGTATGGTGGGGCTTTATTAGTTTGGGTCCCTTGTTTTTGCTTTTTTTTATTGGCAAGACCAAAATTTTTACCTTCTGGCCAGTTTGTAATTATTTTCAAAATTTCAGGGTGATTTGGGTTTTCGATACAAGTGCGCTGTGTGATGAGGGCGATTCACTTGTTTTATGTGGATTGGTGGTGTGGTGGGTAGAGAGGACCTTTCTTTTACACATTCACCCTAGCGCTGGTAGTCGGGGTCTTAGGAGGAGCTGTGCTTTTGCGCTAATCACTTTTGAGGTAGCTTGAACTTTTTTATAAGCAGCCAAGATCTTCTTCTTTGTTGGGGTGTAGTTGGCTTTAGACTTTTGGTAATTTTGGCTTTAAAATTTTAGAGGTTGGCTTTGGGTTTTACTAGGTACTTTTTGCCAAAGGCTTTAGGACAAGTCTTTGTTTGCGGCTGCAGAGTTAAGGACATTTTGTACTTTTGGTTCCATTTTGACCGGGCTGAGGGCTATGGCATGAGCGATTTTTTGCTTGATTTGGGTAAAGGCTTGCTGCTGCTTAGGACTTTAGTGGAAATTGTTCTTTTGTTTTGGTGACCAGGTAGAGAGGGCTTACGATTTGGCTGTACTTAGGAATGTGCATTTTTTAAAAGCCTATGGCACTTAGGAAAGCTTGTGGGGTTTTTTTGTTGGTTGGTGGAGACATTGTTATGCCGGAGGAATGTAGAGACACGGCTGTGGAAGCAGTCTGGAAGGGGGAGAATAATTAGGGAGCTCTTGAGCCAGGCGTACACCAGGTCTGAGGAGCAGAGGAAGCTACAGCAGCTGTCTATTGTCTTCAAAAAAGCCTGGCCAGTGAAGGTGGCTCCTGAGAACTTCAAAGAGCATTACAGCAGTCTTAAAGATGGGCACAAAGGAGGGTCTGCAGAAGAACTACAGGCTAATCAGCTCCTTTGGAATCCCTGGGAAGGTGATGGAGCAAATCCTCCTGGAAAGCCTTTCAAGCTACTGAGAGGGAAAGGCATTGGGAACTGCCAGCACAGATTGCCCATGGAGAAATGGTGCCTGACCAACCTGATGGACTCTGTGAATAACAGGAGACCAGGGATGGTGTTGCCTGACATTGCAAAACATTGTGTGGAGAGAGCAAGGCCCCTCACAAGGCCTCCTTGGAGAACTATCCCCTGGATAAGAATTGCTTAGTCACGGTGACTAGGCTGAGACCCTTCTCCTCGCTTTGGACCCCGCTTCATCTCCTTGTAAAACTATTGGTTCTATTTCCTTAGCCCCAGACCACTGATGATTCTGTCAAGCCATCCTTTGCCTCTAAAAACCCCTACTTTTACCCAGTTCACTGGAATGCTGCTGTCCCTGGACTCCCCTTGTCAGAAGACAATAAAGAACCCTGCGGAACCTCTACACAGCGCTCCCGCTCTCATTTCTGTGCACCGGCCAAAGTACCTTGCAAGCCCAGCTGAAATCACTTGGAGCTGACATCACTCTAAGAGCTGATTGCCTGAACTCCAGGCACCGCTTGCATCTTGCTACCTTGTGGCTGAAGCCTGCCTGAGACGCCAGGAGAGGCCGTTCCTTGCGGAACTCCCTATCCGGGTACGTCGGTGGCAGCCAGGGGCTTTGACCCCAGGCTGCTACAACATTCAACAGCCACGCAGTCTCCTCACAGCCCGACTGGTGAGATATGGACTGAGAGAATGGCCAAGTGAATGGAAAACTGCCCAAAGCAGCGGGCTGCGTGCTGCTGGATCAGGTGTATGAAGTGGCCAGGTTGTGGTGACACCACTCACAGATCATCCCTGGAGCCACTATTACTGTTGATGAATGACTAAGATTTATATGCAGAGGATGTCTCCTCAAAGCAAATGTGGGCCATGAAACTTTACAACGGGGTGTTCATTCCACCATGCTCATCATACCTATTCATCACAAGGTACTTCCTAGCTCCTACATGAACCTTACTTTTCCTAGAACTACTTCACCCAGCCCTGCCCCTTCCTGGAAGTCCTTTTATGGTCTTAGAGGGTTGTCTGATCCGGTCCCTGCTGGTCGTATTCACTGAGAGCCCCCAAAGTTGTAAGTTCCCTTGCCTTGAACTTCTCTTAGGGCATGCACTGCTGTTTCTTGTTACATAACTTTGCCACAAAACCCACCTAGGTTCCTTCTTATCTGTTTACCCACTGCTTCCAGCTCTGGTTAGCATCCTATGTGTCTACTTTTGCATTCTTTAATCTAATTTCCTAGTTAGTCTTTAAGCTCTATTTTGCAATTGAAAATTTCTATTTCCCATGTTGTCTGTCACAGTGAGTGGCAGCAATGCATCTTCCTGGCTGGAGCCACCCCCATTTCCATGCAGTCCTGGCCCAATGAGATGCCCCAGTCTCCTCAGGAGCTGCCCTTTGACCTCCTCAGGGACCACCCAATGGCCATGATGCCACGGCAGCTTGGCAACCCCTGCATTCCTCATCGCAATGGTTATGTTTCACCTCAGCATAGAATCCCAGACTGCTCTGGGCTGGAGGGACCTCAAAGCTCATCCTATTCCATCCCCTGCCACCACAGCAGGTTGCTCCAAGCTCCCTCCAACCTGGCCTTGGACACTTCCAGGGATGGGGCAGCCACAGCTGCTCTGGGCAACCTGTGCCAGGGCCTCACCATCCCCACAGGGAAGAATTTCTTCTAAGCCCGTCCTCTCTCAGTGGATAGCCATTCCTCTTGTCCTGGCATTCCAGGCCCTTGTCCAAGGTCCCCCCTCATCTCTCTTGGGAGCCCCTTTAGGCACTGCAAATGGCTCTGAGCTCTCCCTGGAGCCTTCTCTTCTCCAGGCTGAACACCCCCAGCTCTCCCAGACTGGCTCCAAGCAGAGGGCCTCCAGCCCTGAGAGCATCTCTGCGGCCACTCTTTGTTATAAATACATGTTGTGGTATTGGCTTTTCCCAAATGTTTGGGTGGATAATAAAAGTGTGGTGTTGAAATGGTTTTCAAGCTGCAGTTTTCTTTAGGAGTAAGGCAAGGTGATAAAGTGTGTTTGTAGTAAGTGAAGTGCCTGCTTGGTTGGATAAGACCCAATAAAGACACCTGCTACTGATATACCAGCTACCTGCAGGGACTGTCTGTAGAAATTGAGGACCACAGCCCAAGTTAAGACTGATAAGAAAACTAAATTAGAAGCACGGCCAAGAAACACGCATGCTCTGAAAAGGTGGACTCAAGGAGTGGGCATGCAAAACAGTTCCTGGAATATGGAAATTAGTTTTTAGAAAAGATTGAATATGCATGAGTGGTCTGTGCATATGCAACTAGTCAATGAATTTAAGGGCTGTCTCCAAAAGAGCAGGGGTGCTCTTGGCTGAATGCCAAGCACCCAGCTGTATTACCTTTTGCTTTCTTGTTTGTCTCTTATTGTCTTCTATTGAACTTTTAAAATGTTACCAGGAAAGTGAACCTCGTTTTTCACATCTAGACTCACTCCAGAACCTCCACATCCTTCTGATGTTGGACCCGAGGGCTGGAGGCAGCTCTGCAGGTGAGATCTCACCTGAACGGGGCACAGGTGCAGAATCCCCCTGTCCCCTGCTGCCCTCGCTGTGGGGCCAGCCCAGGACAGGGGGGGTTCTGGGTGACAGTACAAGGGCTGGGCTGTCGCTGTGTGCTCCTGTTAGACCAGACACACTCTTTTCATGGAGCGAAAAGGAGATCCCGGTTTTTTCACAAATCTCTTTCTATAGAGTTGTACAAACATACCGTGTCTATTCGCAGTGGGTCAGTAACAAGCTGTTACCCCATTGGTGCGTGTTAGGTTTCTTTTCTTTTGTTCCTTCTTACCTGTAAGAGCCATAAGGAGAGATGCCTGACTTGAGACAGCTCTTTAAGATGCTGTTTATTGTATCCAGATGATTCAGCAATTCACGGGTCCTGGGTGAAAGAGCCTAGCCTACAGCTATCAGCCACAGCTGTAGGCTTGTCTGAAACCACTCGAGTTCTGCTTACAATGCATTATATACTTTTCTTTGCTGGCCATCCTAATACATAACACCCAGTCAATAGTTTTACTATTACCTATAGCCTATCATAACTGCTAACATTACCATATTCATGTTACTATTCTCCAATCACTACGAGTTAGTATGTCACAGTTTAAGCTAGAAGTTGTTTTTCAGTTTCCTCGCACTGGAAAACTCTGAGGCCTTTTTTCTACTTTTTCTATCATCAACAGTCTGGTTTGCCTGTAGAATCATTTTGCTTGGTAAAACATCTTGTATTTAAGGTGGATTTATTCTTTGCTCCGAGCCATAAAAGCCCCTTCCAACTAACATAGCCTTTGCCTTCTTAGTTATCCACTAAGTCTGGCTCAGCAATACTTTTCTTCTATATCAAAACTTGCTTTCATTTCTATTCCTTCTTGAGATGCTACATTTAAAGATCTTTCTGCTAAGCATACATATCTGTGAGACTTTCTTGTCCAACTGACATCCAACCCAACACTTGCCTATAGAATTTTTCCCAGGAGTTGCTGAGAAACACTGACTGCTGGTACTTCTGGGGGCTTGAGAAAGCAAAGGTTTGGCTGGGCCCAGGTAAAAGGAGGGCAGGGGACAGCTGCTAGCTCTCTTGCTCTACTGCTTCAGGGGATGCTCAGAGGCTGCTGTTGCTTGGGGAAAGGAATTCAGCATAACCCCACCGGGAGCTGCTGCTGCTGCAGCCACTTCTTCTTCTCCTCCTTCTTCTCCTTCTTCTTGTCTGGGCCAAGCCTCTGCTCATGACAGCAGCCACTGACCCGGGACCTTAGTAACACCTACCTCACTAAAAGAGGGACCTATGCCCATCTGCTCGTGTTCCCGGGAATCCTGAGCCCCCTGTCCCTTGCCCTGCTCGGAGCCGGCCCACCGCTGCCCCAGCCTCGCCGCTCCTCCGGCGCTGCTCTGGGTTTCCCTGCGCTGCAGCCCCACACCCCCTGCCATGCCGGGATGGCCAGCAGTCCCAACTTCTGCCATGGAGTTTTCTGATACAGCTCGTCCACCAGCCCGGCATCTTTTGCTCATTCCTGCCGTTCCAGCTTAGTGCTCCTCAGAGTCCTGTAGCAGGGGCACTGAGATCGACTGCCCCAGGGCTTTGTGAAGCAAAGCCTCTCCTCCCTCCTATCTGGTCTCAGCTGAGAAGGCTGTCATGGGGTCCCTGCTTCTGTTTGCTATGAATTCCATCGTTGTTGTTTTGTTTTGCCTTGTTCTCCATACTAGTAAAGAGCTGCTATTCCTATCCTCATATGTGCCAGAGAGCCCCTTAATTTCCAAATTAGAATAATTGGCAGGGAGAGGGTTTACATTCTCCAGTCTAAGGGGGAGTCCTGCCTTTCTTTAGCAGACACCTCTCTTTCAAACCGAGACACCCGTAACGATTAGACAGTTCACCAGAGGTTTCTACATGCAGGCAAACATCTGTTTTTAGGTCTTGTTTGCATTTTTTCTCTGACGCTTGAGAATAGTTTATGCAGGTGCAAGAAAGCAAGTCCCAGTCTTACAATTCTTCCTCAGGGAAACAAGCTGGTTTTCACCTTTACAGGATTCTGTTCCTAGGAAAGGCTGGTAGCGTTCTCATGCCTCTGTGTGCCTGAGTCAAAGTCCAGTCTGTGAAGCTTCCCAGGCCTGCTGTTCAGCCCCCATCCTGGGGCACAGTGAGCTTGTTGTCCACCAACCCTCCCAAGTGCTTCTCCTCAGGGCTGCTCTCGATCCACTCTCTGCCCAGTCTGAGCCTGTCCTTGGGACTGCCCCGAGCCAGGGGCAGGCCGTGCGCTTGGCCTCATTCCAGCAGAGTCACACTGGGACTTTGGTGATGGTCTCTGGGCCTATGGCAATGACTGCAGCTCATTGAATCTTTGAGCTCCTCTTGCTGATTCCCCTAGCTCATACTTTTCGTGAGACCCCCCATGCTCCCCTTGGTACCACTTCATCACACTTGTGGCAGGTTTGCATGGCCAGGTCTGGGTAGCAGGGGCCCGCAGGGGGACCCTCTAGGAGGAGACACCAGGAGCTGCCCCCATGTTGGGCAGAGCTGGCTCCAGAGGGCTCCAGGACGGACCCACCACTGGCTAAGGCTGAGCCAAGCAGCGATGCTGGGAGGGCCTCTGTGGCCTGGTGTTAAAAACGGGGTAAACACTGCTGTGCAACAGCAGCTGGGACGGAGGAGGGAGAGGATGGGAGAGCAGGAGCCCTGCAGGCACCAAGGCTGGAGAAGGACGAGGTGCTGGAGCAGATTCCCCTGCAGCCCGTGCTGCAGCCCATAGGAAGGAGGATTTTGACCCGTAGCCCGTGGAGGTGAGTAGAGGAGCAGCTCCCCACTGCACCCCATGTAAGGACCCCAGAGCACAGCAGGTGGGGATGCCCTGAAGGGAGCTGCAGCCTGGGAGGAGCCCACACTCGAGTGGGCTCCTGGCAGGGGCTATGCTCTGTGGAGAGGAGTCCATGCAGGAGCTGGCAGGACACCGGAGCAGTCTGTTCCTGAAGGACTGTAACCTGTGGAAAGGGACCTTGTGGAGCAGATCTTCGACAACTGCGGCCTGTGGGAAGGACCCACGCTGGAAAAGTTGGTGCAGGAATGTCTCCCATGGAGAAGGGAAACTGTCAGGAGAAAGGAGCAGCAGAGGTAAGTGTTATGAGGTGACAGCAATCCACATTCTGCATCTCGCGCACTGCTCAAGGGGATGAGGTAAAAGAGTTGGGAGTGAAGCTGAGCATTGCAAGAAGGGAGGGTAGGGGGAGATGTTTTCAGGTTTGTTCTTATTTCTCAGTTTCCTACTCTGCTTCATTGGTACTAAAGTAAGTAAATTTGCCCAAGGTGAATCTGCTTTGACTGTGACAGTAATTGGTGAGTGATCTTCCTGACCCATGGGATTTTTATCCCATTTACTCCCTGTTATGGGTCAAAGAAGGGAAGTGATGGAGTGCCTCAGTGGGCACCTGGCTAGCCAAAATTGAGCCAGCACAGTTCTGCAAACTCCGTTATCACCACCTCCACCTTCCACACCCATTGCCCATGACTCCTCTATGTCCCTGACGCCTCTGTCAGTGAAGGGTCTGCCAGCAGTGCAGCATTTATTCTGCACTCTCTTTCCTGCACAATCAAGACATGCCAATGGCACAGGCTAGCCTGTGATGTGCAGTGGTCTGGGCCCTCATCTGCCACCAAAACTCCCCCCCGGGGATGGACAGTCTGGAATTGCCTGTGGCAGGTCTGTGGCAAGTCCACGCTGAGTCCACACCAGTTCCATGGTGGGTCTCTGATGGGCACCTGGTGGTCCCTTGGTCCAGGTGCCGTGTCCCTCGGTAAGGACCTCCTCACTTTGTGCCCCCGTGGTCCTTCAGTGTCACCAGCACTTTTGTGCCTGCTTCAGGACCTCTTTCTCATCCACGTTGGGGAAGGACTCTCTGGAGATGATGGGGAAGGGATGGTAGCTTGGCTACTGTGTGGCCTTGCCATCCATGCCACAGTCACACGAGCACTGCACATCCAGGACAAGGTCCCTCAGCTCCGGCTCCTCTGCCTCCAGCCTTTGGGCCATACCCATCAGCCTCCTGTGGCCGACAAAGGCTTGGCCAGGGCAAAGTACAGCTGCCATCAGCACCTTGTCCAGGGCCTGGTGGAGTTTGAAGAGCACCCAGCTGGGGCAGCAGTGCTGGATGTCCTTGTGGGCTGCCTGCAGGTCGCTCATGGCCTGATGCAGCCAACGCAGGGCCTCGGGGACAGATGGAGTCAGGGCCATGAGCTCCTCACTGCTCAGCCAGGAGCCGTCACCTCCCTGTCCATGGTGCCGGGCGGTGATCGCAGCTTTGTATAGGACCCAGAGCTGTGGCCACACCTTTGGCCACCTGACACCTCGCGGAGGCCTCAAGGTTGCCAGGCTGGGATCCTTCCATGGCCCCTCTTCTGCCACAGCCTCCTCCTGCAGCCTCTTCTCCGGCTCTAGTGCAGCACCCACCAGTGCCACGTTGCTCCCCTCCAGAACCAAGGCCCCGTCCTGTGGCTCCTGGCAGACCAGTATTTCACGCAGCACAGACAAAGCATATACCTCCAGCTGCCCACCCAGGATGTTACTGATCTCCTGTGCCAGCGTCTCCATGACCCTCAGCTGGTGCCGGTTCTGCACCATCTCTGCGTGCCAGATTTAGAGGAGCCGCTGGGCACCATGAGACGGGCACACACGGATAACCTGTGACTGGGATCTGCCCTCCACCTCTACCCCACCGTGCACCAGCACGGTGCAGATGTCCTTGCAGCACTGCACTTTCAGCTGCTCCACTGCCAAGCCAGCATCCCCCTCCATTGCCGGCACAGCCTTGTGGCTCTGCCACTGCAGCCCCAGGGACTCCAGCCCCAGCCTAAACCACGGGGATACCAGCAGGGCCAGCAGACACCTCTGCACAGCGCACTGAGAGCTGGAGTGATGTGGCTGTGGACCACCCTCCTCCAGCTGCTTCTCTGTCACCTCTGACAGCGCCCATGGCCGCAGGTGTGGTGGCTGCCTTTGCAGCAGCCAGCTGCCGTTACAGCCAGACCCCAACAGCGCAGCCATGAACACAAAGGTCTTCTCCAGGACCTGAGCAGCCTCTGAGGGCACGCAGTCATTGAAGCACAGTCTGTGGGACAGCTCCAGGCAGCCAGCAGTGCTCAGCAGGTACAGCTTAGCCACACTGGAGCCATGGGGGGGGGGCTCTGGTTCCTCCCGCAGCAGCTGGAAGAAATGCCATGTGGCCAGCAGGACTGTCTTCTTCTGGCTCCTGCTAAGAGCCATGTCTCTCCTGATGGATTTGGGCCAGGACATGGCTGTAGCAAGGCAGTGTGGGGACCAGGACAATGCCAAGGTGTCGCAGGAGATCTCCAAAGGCAGCCATGTGGGGGCGAGGCCTGAGGAGGTAGGGGTAAAGTCAGCCTCGTCCAGGGGTGAGATCACTGCCTGGCGTGGCCTGGTCACATCCCATGACTTGGCCAGCACCAGGGGCAGCTCAGCAAGGTGCTCTGCATCCACCTCCTTCAGACGGGTCTGCAGGAAGCTGTACATGCCATGGAGCACCCTGGCCCATGTGCTTACCTGCAGATGTGTTGAGCACGCTGCCCTTGACACATGTTGCTGGTTGGCCACCGCCAGGGCAGTGGGTATCTCTACAAGGCCTCCCATGGCCTTCAGGGATCCCTTCTCAAGTTCAAGAGATTTTGTCAGGATGGTGGCTCATGTCCACAAGAGCTCAGCCACATTTTGGAAGTAGGAAACACTGCCTTTCAGAGCCACGGCCTTACTTCAAAAGGAGGGTGGAGGTTCATCAAGTTTGGGAGGATATGCAGTAGAGGAAGGAAGTGGATTGAGGTAATTTTCCTCCAAAATCCTCTGACTCAGGATTTCCCAAAAAGATTGCGGGTTGCTTGAGCATCTCCTGCTGTCAGTTTAGAAGTTCTGCAGCATGGCAGGTATCCTGAGCAGCTTCATGCTCTATCTCCTCAGCCTGCGCCATGGAATCCTCTACAGAGAGGCCGGTGCAGGCACCTGCCTTAAGGAGGAAACCTGCCACAGCACAAGCTGGCTTGTAGCTAGGTAATTAATTCAGCCCTAGATCAGAAATTTGGTTTGATTAGTCTGGTGCAATAAACAGGCCCTAGGTGAACAATGATAGGGTATATTCAAACCCAAACAGAGATTTCACCCAATGAACTTCCATCCTAAGCAGCAGACACTTCACTGCTCAGCGAATTGGGCAGTCTCAAGTCCCAAACCATCAGCTGTCATGAACCAGGGAATTCAAACCCTCTCTTTAAGAAGGGTCTCAAACAATAAAGAGGATTTTGTCAGATGGATCAAGAAGGGTTGTGTCGTCTGCCTCCTATCATGACCCCAGTAAATGCTCAAGGTTCCTGCTGAGCACGGCAAGGGATGTCCAAAACCAAGGAGGTCCCCAGTGAACATCAAGGCAAACACCTGGGCAATGCAGAGGCTAGGGATAACTCTGGGTGGAGAAGCTGTTCTGTGTCTTGGACGATGGATGGTGCCAGCCCCCTGAAGGAGCAGCCAAGACAAGTGCTTCAAGCTGACATGTCCTGCCCTTTGCTGCTGTCAGAAACACACGGGACAGATTTGCTGCCACAGGTCCACCAGACTTGATCCAGGAACAATGGAGGGCCGTGCATTGGTAGGGAACAGCCTGCAGCAAGGGCAAAGCAGGATCTTCTAGCAGCAAAGCCTGAGCCTGTGAAGAGGGCCACCTCCTCAGCAGACACCATAGTGCTTCCCTCCAGCTCTGAATGTCGGCCACAAGTGCGTGCTTTTCTTCAGCGCCTGCTGCTTCTTGCTTTCTTCCAAGCCAGTCCAGGATTTAGTTTGGAAGCTCATGCATGTGTCTTTAAGGTGCCTGCATGGAGGAGAGGCATGGCAGCTGTGGCGCAGGCTTCACGTCCCTCTCACAATGGCACCAATGCCACTGACTTGGGATGCCTGCCTTGGGAAGGTGAATCTGCCCTCAGAATGGCCATTGGAGTCAGTCGGGGCCACAGGCTGCAGCTGCAGCTGCCGAGGGTTGCTGTGAGGCTGGCAAGTCAAGAGCAAACCATTGTGGCCAATTCCGCTGAAGCCTTTTGCCAAAGCACATGCAACGGTGCCCACAGCCTGCCCCCTTTTGGCATCGCAGCCGGTGCGGATGCCTCGTGGAGCAGGTGCCAGCATTCAGAGTGCTGCTGTTCCTGTGCATGCTCCCGTGCTGTTTGTGTGGGCCCGGAGCCACTGGGGCAGCAGCGACTCAGCAGCCCTGCTCAAGGAGACATGGCCGCCCTCCCTATGGAGGCAGAAGCTCTGAGGGCCCAGAGCTCTGTGTCAGGGGGGCCTCGGTCTCAGCTCCGTGGCCTGGGCAGCCGCCGGGGCCCGGTCTGGCCGCCAGCCCTGCCTGCGCCCACTGCCCTGGCGGCCCCCAGTGACTGTGCCCTGGGAGTGCCCCCTTGGCCTCCTTGTCCCCAGCCAGCCCAGCCTGGGCCCCTCGGGGCCGTCCCCACCTTCCTGCTGAGGCCCGGCCTCGAGGACTTCTGCCACAGGCGTGGCAGACTCTCTGGGGAAGCGCCAGTATAGCCAGGCGGAAGGAACAAGGTTGCCCAGGGGCTGCCTGTGGCCTCTGACACCCAGTTCCTCGGGGCTTCTCACCAGCCCGGCCCCTCAGGGGCCTTCTGTCCCCTAGGAAGCTCCTGTCACCCACTCCTTCCAGCCACGTGGGTCTCGTGCCTTCACATGGCCTTGGCCTGTCAGGGCCTACGCAGAACCTCATCCCTTTGCTCCCTTCCACCACCCCGTCTCTTCAAGGACTCCCCCAGCCTTGCCATCCTGCTCGTTTGACCGCCTGAGAGGTGGCCGCAGACTCTGGTGCTGGGCTGTGGAGGGGGCAGAGGGCTGGGTGCTGCCTGGGGAGCCACGGTGCCACCCTGCTGCACAGCCCATCCAGGCCGGGGCTCCATCCACACTCGGCTTTGGGGCCACAGGAGCCCGGAGCAGAGCCCGCGCTGAAAGGAGTTGAGCAATAATTAACTCAAGGATCCATGAATTAAGTATTAAGAGTCAGCAAATATTAATCAGAAGCTTAAGAAGGAAGATGCACTGTAGCCATTTTTAAATCATAGAAACAGCATGCACCTTGTTCAGATAAGAGGAGGAAAACCTGTTGAAAACGCTGAACCAGCCAATGAAGGAGTCTGCATGCTTGGCATGCTTTGTGTTTGGTACAGCACAGGGCCAGGGGGAGTGGTTGTGGCTGTAAATGGGTGTTTGGCCACCACCACAGCCTCATCAGACCCCACGGCTGCAGCCATTCCCTGCCAAAGCCTTCACCTGGCCCAGCCCATCCTGGCCTCAAGGAATGGGTTCCATCCAGCCCCTGTGCCCACATGCCAGGCTCAAGGGTTTGCAAGAAGTTTTCTCCCAACTTTATGAAACCTGCACCAAGAGTGTCCCTTTACTGTGCTGTGAAGAGTAAAAAACCCCTCAAGTTTAACTCTACTGCACCTAACGAGGGTTCCATGCACCCCTTAGCAGAGACCCCACAATAGCCCTGTGTGCCTCAGGAGCTCCAGGCCCAGGTGATGCCACTGAAGAAGATGTGCCCTCAGTCCAGGGATGCTCAGCATGGGCTCCCCCAGCCCCTCGAGGCCTCGCCCCTGCTCACAGCATCCCCTGCCTGGCTCCTGCCTGCCTGCCCCTGGGCATCCATGGCTGCTCCTGGACATGGAGCTCAGCCAGTGCTGGTGCTGTGTGGGCTTTGCTGGTGCTACCACCCAGACATAGCTGTGTGCTTTGGTTTAGATTTTGTTTCCTGGCTATTGCACCAAAAATGTTTTAATTTGGGTTTGGCAACTTTAATATATTTACCTTTTGTTGTGAAATGGAATTAGGAGTAAAAGCGAAGCAGGCCCAAAACTTAACAGGGGATAAATAAAAACTTTATTATCAACACAAAGGAAAATAATAATAAATTCAGAATAGATCTTCAGACTACTTTCTCCTTCTTCTTTTCACACTTTAACAACATACAGAGACATTTCAGTCAATGCCTTTACTTAAAAAATCTTTTTCAGTTCACATCGGGGAGAGGAGTTTCTTCTTGTTCAACTATCGGGATCCTTTTCAAGAGAGGAAATAACCAGTTCTCTCCTGACTTCACTTTTCTTCATGAACAGCAGCCGCCCGGAGATCTGCAATCGTGATACTCGTCCCACCTTCACAGCCTTCCCAGAGCTGTGCTTGTGGGCCATGTCAAAGTCATGGGGTTTTACTTTTAAGGATGAGCTACTCAAAGGCAAAAGTTCTCTTCAGCTCTCTTCCCTCTGTTCATATTTCATTCCCAGGAACAGAGATCCCCCTTTTTCCCTCGGGGCAAAGGATCTTCCAAAACACTTCCCACCTCACCACACCCGCCATGTCTTTCTCCATGGTTTCAAGGAATTTTTAGTGTAGCACAGTCCACCCCTGTAACTTAGAAAAAGATTTTTCAGCCAGCCTTCATGGTGTCTCCTCATTCTCCTTCCATGTAGAAACTTAGCTTTTGCTTCACTGACTTTGGTGTATCCTTTCTGTTCTTTTTCCTTTCACACATGGAAGGATCAAAGGTCTGTAAGTCTTATCTGAGTACTGGAAAAAGTTAAAAATCTCACACAGAAGTTGCAGGGTTTTGGCCAGGCCATGCTGGAGCTGTGTCAGGATCTCAGGCCGCCCAGGCCACGCTGGGGGTGGGGGCGGATGAAAACTGCAGAGTCCAGTCAGAGGAGAAATCGGTGACAAGGCTCTGGCTCCATGGCTGCCCTCCGGTGCCAGCTGCACCCAGCTCCAGCCGCGGGCCGGGGGTTCTCCCTCTGCCTTGCCCGACAAGCAAAGGCGTGGGGGGCTCTGCCAAACCAGGGCCCAGCTGCCTCCCCCCAGGCCGCGAGGGCGGCTGGGCGGGCTCGGCCACCCCAGGGCTGCTCTGAACGGGGGCAGGGCAGGGCCCCCCGAGCCGCGGCCACACCGGGGGAGGGCGAGGATCTTAGCAATGGCCTTTTCTTCTTTTTGGCTATTGGGGCCGCTGGTTGAAAACGGGGCCCAGCAGCCTCCCGAGCCCACCCCTGCCTGGCCCGGGCCGCGTTGGAAGGGGGCCTGGCCCAGGTTGGGGTTACCTTGTGAGATGTCAGAAATGAAAGAGAGCTTTTCCCGGCGTTTAATTGCTTCAAATGTGATTCACGGAGAGAACTGGCTTTTCCAATTGGTTTCTCAGGCTGTCAACAGCTAAACCAGCCTCCAATTGGTGCCATCAATTCACAGAGGAAGTTCTCATGGAGAAAAACTTCCTAGTATTCCCTCCCCTCAGGTGCCTTCAAGATAAAACCAGCACACTGTGACAACTCAATTTCTTTATTTGAACTTGAAACGTGGGCCAATCCCTGCCATGGCAGAGAGGGGCTGCCCAATTTCAGTCTGGGCTGGGGAGCAGGGCCAGGGGGCTCAGGGGCAGGGGTTCTCGTTTTGGAGGTCTGGGTGCTGGGATGCGCTCAAGACGGGGCTGCAGCCACACCAGGGCAGATGGGGACAGACGTGAAGAACTGGGAGTCAAGTTCTCACTGCCTGAGCTCTTGGGCGGCTCTTCTGAGTCTGCACAGCAGCACCTGTGGAGAGAGGAATGGCTGAGGCCCCAGCTGCCCGTGGCACACAGGGACCCTCCTGCACAGCAGGGCCCAGAGCTGGCAAGGCTCCCCAGCACGGCTGGAGCTGCCGACACACCTTGGCCCAGCTGGACAGGTGCCCCTCAAGGCCCTGGTGAGCAGGGGATGGCTCTGGGCAGGGTCCCTGGCCAGGAGCGGGCTCCAGAGCTCGTCTGCCTTTCAAGGGCAATCTGCTCCCTGCTCTTTCTCCTCCCCACCTTGCTCTGCCTCTGCCCGCTGCTCCTGGGGCTGCTCTTGGCCACGCAGCCTCAGTGGGAGCCAGCACTGGCTGCAGCCCCAGCGGGCTCCCCAGGACAAGGCCCAGCAATGAAGAGGCCAATTAAAGCACTGGGCAGCAGCAGAACCCTCAGCAGAGTTTTTTGGACAACCACTGATGATCCAAAACTACACAGCAGCCTCACTAGCAATGTTTCCTGACTATCAGCAGCCTTGAAAAGAAGCTCTTTGAGGCAGAGATCAGCAAAACACTCACCATTTCCTCTTCCAGCAAAACCAGATTCCGGCAGAACACATCATCAGGAGCACTGCCCCACCAGACACAATGGCCACTAACTTATTCAGACAACGGGTTCCCCAGCAGAAAACTCTTCTCGTGCTTTTCCCAAGATTTTCAGCACGTGCTGAGGTGCCAACTGCATCTGTGGGAGCAGAGGGGAATGTGAGCCCATGCTGGGCTCCACTGCTGAGCTGGCAGCTCAGTGGATACAGCCAGGACGTTCTCTCTTTCCCCCAGAGCTGGGGCCTGGGGCACCTTGGCAGGCATTGGCACAGGGCTGCTCAGTACCCAAACCCCTGAGACTACATGGGATAATTCCCCAGGGCTGTGTTATTCTTCTCCAGGCAATATTTCTCAAAATACATGGAAAAGGACAAGGAAAATGCCCAGGGGTTTGGAACTGTTCCAGAACCCACACTTCTCCGCAAATCTGCCCCTCCAGATCTACCCTTAGACCAGGAAATTGCAGGAGATCTCAGGTTGTGCTTGGCCCGTGGGGTAGATTGGGCTCCCAGTCAGCTGATGGCAAACGCCTTCCTGCAGAGGCTGGGGAGAAGCTGCAGCCAGGCCAGGCTGGCAAACAGCTCTGCAGGGTGTGACAGCAGCAGCAGCAGCAGCAGCAGGGCAGCGAGGCTGCCATGGATCCCTCCCTGCTGTGCCGTGTCCAGATATGCAGAGAAAGCCCCCGGCTGCTGAGTCTCAGCAGAAGGCTGAGGGAAATGCACCCACCACGGCGTCTCTCCAGATCACTCAGCATCTTGGCCATGTGTTTGGATACCTCCAGGGACTTATTGTCTCCTGTAGGTTTGTACCTCTCTCTTGGTGGAACTTAAGAGGAAGTATTTCCATTTCAGATGAATGGATCCCATAAAAGTAGTGATCAGCCTGTGGGCTCAGCAGGGACACACTACTCACCCCTGCTATGGGAGCTGGGCTGGTGTGCAGCAACCTGCAAAGGACCTTGAAAAGTCTTCCCTGCAGACACACCTGTAACTCAATAGCCACAGAAGATTCTGTCACCTGGTTTCTGCCAGGTTGTCAAGGATTATTCCTTGGCGAGATGCTGAGAACATACCTGCAGGAGGCTCCAGAGGCTGAAAATCTTCATGAAGCCAAGGTGCTGGAGAAGCCTTCCTAGCACGCTCACCTAGAAGGGAGCACAGATGAGAACCATTTCCATGGTGTGCTGGGATCCCCTTCTGCCTTAGGGAACTGGGCATTGCAAGGGGGTCAGGTAAGGCTGTGGCAGCCAGATGTCAATGGACATGGCCACAGCTGCTGAGGGGCCTGGAGAGCTCTATGGTGGCTCTGGTCACTCTCCACACTCTTTCCATGCCCTTTGCAACATCCCTGGAGGGGCAGTTGTAGTACCCAGGGCCGCTGGGGTTTCTGTCAGTCCCCGAGAGGAAAGCCTCCCTAAATCCCTGGCAAAAACCGCAGCCGGCAGTGCCACAATCATCCCTCCCAACCTCCCTCTCTCCTTCTGCTGGGCCAGCTCCCCCAGCCCAAGGGGACAGAGGCCGGCCCTCTCAGGACACACTGGATCCCTGCTCTCCCCCTCTGCCCTTTGCCAACCACAGGCATCCCTTGCAAATCCTCCCAGCTTTCAGGCAGTGTCTCCCACAGAGGGACCCCAGCAGGACTGCTCAGTACCCGAGTGCCCTGAGCCTGCTCGGGATAATTCCTCTGGTTTGTGCCGCTCTTGTCCGGGCTGTGCCCGCGCTGCCAAGCAGCAGAGATGGCAGCTCAAGGCTCAGCAGGGCTCAGGCCCAGAGGCTCAGCAATTACCTCCTGTGACTGTGCCTGGCTTCACCTCTCTTCCTGTAGCAGAGGCTGGTACAGAAGCACTGCTTGCTCTGGGAAACTCAGCCTTCTGCACAGTCTCCCGTTCCATCTCTGGACAAAGGAAAAGGGATAGCTGGATCAGATGGAGTTCTTCCCCAAGGGGAAGATCCCATCTTCAGGAGGCAGTGCTTGTTGAAGTCATGGATATGATTCAGGAAGTTATCCAAACTTTGGTGATGGGACGGGTCCCTCTGTCCTCCAAACAGCCCTTACACCTGATCTACCCTGAGACCAGCAGATTACAGGAGATCTCAGGGTGTGCATGGTCCATGGTGTAGATTAAGCTCCCTGTCAGCTGATGGCAAATGCCTTCCTGCAGAGGCTGGGGAGAAGCTGCAGCCAGGCCAGGCTGGGAAACAGCCCTGCAGGGTGTGACAGCAGCAGCAGCAGGGCACTGAGGCTGCCATGAATCCCTTCCTGCTGTGCTGGGCACAGCGTGTCCAGATGTGCAGAGGTAGATCCCGGCTGCTGAGTTTCAGGAGAAGGCTGAGGGAAATGCACCCACCTTGTCTTCCCTGCAGCATTTCCTTCAGCATCTGCATCATCCGTTCAGATGGCTCACTGAGTTTCTTGTGTCCTGTAGCTTTCTTCTTTCCCATCGGAGGACCTTGGAGCAAAGTAGTTCCATTTCCCAGGACTGGATCCCACAACAGCAGTGCTCAGCCTGTGGGCTCAGCAGGGACACACTACTCACCCCTGCCGTGGGAGCTGGGCTGGTGTGCAGCAACCAGCAAAGGACCTTGAAAAGTCTTCCCTGCAGACACACCTGTAACTCAACAGCCACAGAAGCTTCTGTCATCTCTGTTGCTCTGCATGGGCAGCTCTGAGCCACAAGAGCTCTGAGGGCATTGCACAGGGCCAGGGCACACACGTGCACAGCTCTGTCCTGGCATCTGCAGCCATGTCCCCCATGCTGAGCTTTGGGCTCTGAGCTGGCAGCTCCCCCAGAGGGACAGACCTTCACCTACCCTCAGCATCTCCCAGAGGCCCAGTCCTAGATGTGGGTTGGGAAGCCTGATCCACTTCATCAACAGGTGCATCTACAAAGAAAGTCAGGGCAGAACAGCTCCCAGCACTGCAGGAGATCTTCCGCCTGCCTGGGGCTGGCAAAGGAGCCGTGCAAGGCACAGCCCTGCTCCCTTCCCTTCCCTTCCCTTCCCTTCCCTTCCCTTCCCTTCCCTTCCCTTCCCTTCCCTTCCCTTCCCTTCCCTTCCCTTCCCTTCCCTTCCCTTCCCTTCCCTTCCCTTCCCTTCCCTTCCCTTCCCTTCCCTTCCCTTCCCTTCCCTTCCCTTCCCTTCCCTTCCCTTCCCTTCCCTTCCCTTCCCTTCCCTTCCCTTCCCTCTTAGCTCCTCCCCATGAATGCACAGAGCACATGGAAGAAGACACCGGCATTGCACATGGGAAGAGGATTGACAGCTAAATGCTCCTTCCTCCCACTGACAGCGATCCCGTGGGATCACCCAGGGCTCCAGAAGGCAGCAAGGCATATATTCCAGAATCCATCAAGCCTGACTTGATCTCAACCAAAACTGCATGAGTGAGCTTTAGCCAGATGTGAATGGATATGGCCAGAGCAGCTCAGGGGCCTGGAAGGGAGCTCGGGGCTGCCTCTTGTCACTCTCCACACTGATTGCAGGTCCTGTGCAACATCCCTGGACAGGAAACCGCGGCAGCCCAGGGCCCCTGTGGGCTCCATGTCTCCCTCCCTCCCTCCCTCCCACAGAGGAAAGCCTCCCCAAAGCCCTATGGAAAACCATCCCCAGCGCTTCCTGGGGAGAAGGGGGCGCTGTCCTGGGAAAGGGGAGCCAGGCCGCCGGCTCACCTGCTCCCTTCCCTCGCCACGGAGCTGCCTGGGCAGCCCTGGCAGGCAGGGCCACTGCCAGGAGGAGCAGGAGGAAGAGGCGCAGAGCAAGGGCCATGGTGCCTTGCCCTCTGCCAGTCCCACAGCTCTTGCTGCCACCGCTGTTCTGACACCGCTGTCCCAATGTCTGCACCACTGCTGCTGCCGCCACTGCTGCCACAACAATTTGTGGTCAAGGACTGACTGGTCGGTGGCTGTGGTGCTGTGCAACCACGGGGCTCTGGGACCTCTGTGACCCCAGAGGCTGCTGTGACCTCAGCCTGCTGTGACCCCAGAGCCTGCTGTGACCTCATGGCCTTAGCTGTAGCCCCAGAGTGTACCCCCATCTGTACGAATGGGCTGCCCTGATTGTAAATGTTTTGCTTCATCCAAGGGCCATTGCTTAGCAGAACCTTAGTTCTGCATGCTGACATTGCTGGTCAGGCTGTGTCCCTGGACATGCTCTTGATGGCTTCCTGGAGCAACAGGGAACAAAGAGACACATAACCCCTTATGCATCCAAAGGAGATTGCTTTAGTATAGAAATCACCCCCCTTTTCTACCTTTAATGTCAACCAGACAAAACCAAAACTTTTGAGAAGATGGGCACCCATTGTCTGGCTCAGCTGCTGTCTGCCCATGCATCTTTTCCCCTCAGTCTGCTTCCCACTGATCTGCTGTCCATGCCTTCCTCCTCATAACTGCCTCTCACTCCCCAGCCAACTTCTAACTGTCCAGCCTGCAGCTGAGCCTTCCCCACAGGGCCTTCTGGTGAACACAACCCTTAACAACTTTAACAATTAGAATCCCATATCCCACAGCTTCCCTCTTTTCCTGGGCATGTCCCTGGAGGAGGGCCAGCTTCAGATGATGCCCCTGAAGGAGATGTGCCCTCAGCCCAGGGATGCTCAGCATGGGCTCCTCCAGTCCCTCAGGGCCCATCACTGGTCAGCCTCTGGGTCAGCAGGGACACTCTACTCACCCCTGCCATGGGAGCTGGGCCTACGTGACACAACCAGCCCTGGAGCTGGGAATGTTCTCCTTGCAGAGACACCTGTAACTCAAGAGCTTCTGTCATGTCTGCTGATGTACCTCTGAGTCTGCATCCTCCTCCTCCTCATCCCTTTCCTGTTTTATGTGGGGAGACCTGAGCAAATCATCTCCCAGATCTTGTTCCTGGGCCACAGTCTGGTAAACCTTATCTGATTTTGTGCATCTTTGCCCTATACTGCAGGCTGTACAACCATGCTTCAGCTTCCCTCTCTTTGTCTTATTCTCCTTCTCTAGGGCCAATACCAGAGGGTCCAATGGAGCCCTGAGTCCACAGTCATTCGGGATGATTTTGAAGAGAGGAAAATGTCCGCATATGCTACCTCTCTCCACTTTCCTTCCCTCCTAAGAAATAGCATGAGCTGTGATAGTGTGATATAATCCAAAGTTCCAGTTGGTGGCCACTTCACTCCCTCGTCCAATTTATATAAATGCCACCAGTTTTTACAGAATCTGATAATGTCTCTCTTGTTTTCTGTGCCTCCTTGTCCGGAAACATCTTTCCAATAATAATACAGCCCAATGGACTGGCCTTAGGCATCTCTTTACTTTGCCCAGTTCCCATTATCTTCTCCTTCTTGCCCTGTCCTGTTTCCATCCAAACCTTTCCTCACATAATTTCACTGTTCTTTCCCAGTTTTCTTCCCACACACAACCCCAACTCACAGACACCCAATGTGATGTTCCACACACCAGCTTCAGAATTTTAGGTTCAACACTAACTTGATTAGGATTGTTTTTCAATTTACACTTTGGGCATACACCCTGCTCGTTCCTAGAGCAACAATACCAATGGATTTCACAATCTCCACACTGTAATAAAACCCACACCAGATTCCAACCCCTTGATCCTCTGATGGCTCTACATCTCCCACAAAAACAAGCTATCCCGTTCACTCCCTCTGGAACACCCAGAGTCTCTACTGCAGGTTGGTCCCAGTCTAAGGCTACCAACCTTCCCGCAGCGGTTTCATCTACCCCTCCTAGATAGTCCTGTTTGTTCCCTCTTTCTAGCCAGTGATTTATTAGATCAATAAATTCCCAGGGATCAAGTCCAGACCGCTGCTGAGGAGAAGCTCCTTCAATTTGTCTGTCCACAATTAAAATGAATGCTAACCACTCCATGTTCAAGCACACCACTCCTCTGTTCACACTTGCACTCGCCCCACACTGACCCCGCTCCTTCGCTCTTCTCCGGCCGCCTCAGTCACCCGAGGTCAGAAACGCGGATAGAGCTCCGCACTCGCTCCGTACCAAAGGTACGTCTCACCACTCACTCACTCCCTGACACACTCAATGACTCCACGTGTCCCGACTTAGCAGTCACACAAAATTGCAGCAAAACAAGGGTTCACTCCACTCACCCCCAGAGTCGCCAGCGGGCTGCTCTATCAGCTCAGTGACACGCCTCCATCGGCCGCGCTATCGGCCACGTTCGATCCCTCTCCCTCTGTCTCCAGCCCCCTCGGCCGGCTGCTTGCAAGCCCACTGGGACTGTGCTATGTGCCAGACGTCTCTGGACGACTTACTAGCAGCCCTGTTCTTGATATTTAATACATACCGTTTGATCCTCAATGCCAGCAGCGTTGTTTATCCCCGCGGTGAGCGAGCCGAGGTCCGGGGTTCCTCCAGGGAAGGTCCCGGGGTGCGCCAGGGAATCCGCTCCTCGGCCACTCCTGCAGCCAGACAGACTCTGTCCTGGCTGGCTCACCAATCTAATGTGAGGAAAAACACTCTATAACCCACAAAAATAAGTGATAAGAGAAAGTCATCCTCTCAGTTTGAACTTTTCACCTTGCCTCCTTGCCCGTGCTCTCTCTTTATTGCTTTGGTCATTTTCCAGACTTGGATATCAGTTAGACTGGTCTCAGGGGTCTGAGGACCCCTTTATCATGTGGTGTCAATGTCCTTGCATCCTGTTTGCACACTCGAGCCCTAGACCCCACCTTATAGCCTTGCTCATCTCCTGCTCTTGTAAGCACCATAAATTAGAGCAAACAATACATTTTTGTCAGTCCCCCTTTTAGTCAAACCTTTCTTAATGCTTGATTCTTAAGTCTCAATTTCTCTATTTCACTCGGGACTGCTGCCACCCTCTCACAGCCGTGCCCTTGGGCGTCGGGATGCGGCAAGTGCCCGGGCTGAGCCCTGCGGGGCCAGGAGGGCGAGTGGCCACAGGGCTGGCAGCGCCGCTGGCAGGGAGCTGTGCCGCTGGGGCAGAGACAAGCTCTGCGTTCCCAGGGCTCGCCGGGCAGATCTTGAGGGGACAGCAGGAACAGCTCCAGCTGATCTGCAAAGGTGAGGGAGGGCAGCGGGCTGGCAGGGGGAGTTGCAATCCCTGCCCTGGCTGTGGAGGGCTCTGCTCCCTGTGTGAGTGGGGCTTAGTGTGGGCAGAGCACAGAGAGATTTCAGGGGCACATGGGGGATTCTTGGCCAGCAGCTTCGGGCTGATTGCGTTGGTCCCTGCTCCCTCCTGGACATGGCTTGAGCGAGCTGGGATGGCCCTGGCACAGGGCTCCTGTTGTGTCCCTGCAGATCTGTGATCTGACCGTGGCTCTGCTCCTCTCTCTTCCAGCTCTGCTCAGTATGGCAGATGACAAAGTCAGGCCCTGCTAACAGGCTGCCTTAAGAGCCCAGGCAAGGCGTGGGGAGGAGCCAGGTCTGGGGACCATCCAAGGAATCCTGTCAAGAGCAAATCGTTCTAATATTCTCTCTAGGACAAAAAGGGAGCAAAGCAGTCCAGCTGATATGTGAGCAAAGACAATTCAAGTTCATTTAAAACGCTGCCAAATACAGGCTTGGGTTTCTTTGGAGTGGACTGATGCTAAGAAATATTTGCTCACATTATGGTGGGGTTTCTCTGCAAATAGGCTTTGATGGGAAATTTCTGACCACCTTTGGTTCTGCTCTTTAATGTAAGTCGAGCACCTGAGTAGCTTTGTTGAGGAATGGAGAATTGTTTGTAGCTCAGTATTTTCTCAACGGCAACGGTTTCCAAGCCTTCCCCCCTGCAGTGACACACTTTCAGAGGAGGCTGTGAGGAGAAGTCCCCTCAGCTACTGCCAGGGCTGTTTGCCTCCTCTGCAGGCTCAGTATGCTGGGAGTTCCACAAGCCTCAGCTGCCACTGTGTTTTCCTCTCAATATTTCTTCTTGTGCACTACACACGGAGAATCTTTTGTGTGAGATTCTCCTCTGGGCTTTGAGGTGAATCTCAATTTTTTTTCATTTATTTCTTTTTCCAATTTACTACATGACAAGAATGAATTTAGCATCCCTTTTTTTCAGTAGCAGCAATTGTCTAGAAATACATATAATCAAATATATTAGATGTATACATTTAAGAATAGACAAGGTTTGGCAGTGAGTAATTCAGTGCAATTAAGGTTCATATAAAGCATAAGCAAAACCAGCTGGAGATATGGAGAGGGCCCCACCCTTCCTCACCTATCGAATAATCAGGCCAAAAAGCCCAATTATATGCTATATGCTAATACATATTAATACAGAACTTTCTGGAAAACTCCTCCTAGTTACTGTTCCTAAAATCTAGGTCACTACAGTGTGTTGCACATGCCCTACTAGTAGTTAGGGCTCTCTCATCCTTTCGGGGTCTGATTTCTGACAAAGGCTCTTTGTCTTCATCACTGTCCGCTATGTAAGCTTGCAGGCAGTGCAGGAGCACTAAGCTTGGTGTTAGGTAATTTCAAGTTCCAGGCCTGGAGTCATCCCAATTTGGCCCTGTCCAGGGTCAAAATTTGTATTTCTAGATGTGGCTTATCAAAGCTACATCCTTCTACTCCTCCCACCGAACAGCTGGGGGATTCCATCTGCTTTTTCTCACTATTTCCTTTCTTGCTTTGTAACAATTGTTTTCTATTAAAACGAGTACAATTTTGCCAATATAGTTACAATTTAGTTAGCACAAATCACATTTCTTACACCCAGATCCCCAAATGCCACCATATCCCCCCACTCTGAATTTCCCCCAAGTCCCCCAAACTCCACGGCCACCCCCCTGCCCCCCAGATCCCCCTAGGATTCACCCAGGACCCCCCGAGCCCCCTCCCCACCTCCAAACACATAGAGCCACTCATCCACCAGCGCAGCAAGTTGGCTGATTTGTTCGAATCCAGGGACTTTTCCAGGCCTGCTCTGCCTCCTTTACGGACACGAACCTCTAGCGATGTGAATTTTCCCCTCTGGGAGTGGGGGACGCCGGAGCGCCTCTAGCCGGCCAGGGGCGAGAGTAAACCAGTATGAACCAGCGCAGACTGGGGCAGCTGGGGAAAATTCAGAGTCAGGAGGGGCACTGGGAGCGAGGCAGGGCAGGGCAGGGCAGGGCAGGGCAGGGGCGGGAGTGATCGGGAGGGGAGGGCGGGGAGAAGTTCCCGGCTCGGCCCAACGCCCCTCAGGGATTGACAGTGGGGGGGCGGCTCCCGCCCAAACCCTGGGGGGGAAAAGTGCCCTCAGGGATTGGCTGGGCGGGTACTCAGAATAACCCAAAAAAGCCTCAACACCTCCTCGGAATTTCCATTCAGCCCACAGAAATGGAATGCCTTGCAGCAAGTGGCAACTATTTAAGGCTATATGTTAGTTCCATTTAATCAATGGAGGGGTGAAAAGGCAGATTGTGCACTAAAACACGGCAAAACCAAGAAAACCCCCAGAATCCCTTGAAGAATCCCTTGAAATTTGGTAAAACGGAGTAAAAGAGTAATAAGGTTGAATAAATATCCGTCAGTTAAATCTAGAGTTGACTTATAATTAAGAACTGGGGACTTGTAAAATGGGGCTTGGGGTGCTAAAGGGCCTCAGGAAAGCCCCCAAAAAGCCCCCTGATGCCTGGGCTGGCTGCGCTGCAGCTCAAGTAGAAGAGTTCTCCAGGAGCTCAGGGCAGCAGCAGCCCTCCTGCTGATGGAGAAAGCCTGTGGAGAAAGGGGTCGGGGCCCAAATGTGTGCCTTGGAAATCCCAGTTGGGTTCCTAAATGCCGTGGGAACTCTCTCTAATCGAGCTGTGGTGGCTGAGGGATGTACGTGGGAAGGGTTTGCCTGCCATGAAGTGCACTTGTTGATCATGTGGGCTCTGTTCAGGGCCAGTCTGGGAGCCTGTTCCTTTGCCCTTGCCCAAGGGCAGAGTGCTGGTGAGGGCTGGAGTTGGAGGCTGTGTCTGCCCCGACAGCTGGTACCGTGGGGCTGCGGATGCTCCTGCCAGTGTGGGCTTGTCTGAGCCGGGCCTTGTGCCTCTTTCAGGTGTCCCTGCTGCAGTCACAGCTGGCCCGGGCCTGACAGCAGCGACAGAACTACACTGAGAGCTGCACAAGCACCAGGCAGGAGCTGCCAGACCTTCACCAGGAGCTCTCGCGCTCCTTTGCAGCTCTGCTCAAGGAGCCCAAAGCTGCTCTTGTGGAAGCAGAGACTTGAAGCTGCAGTGGTCTCTGAACCTTAACTTGGCACTGACATCCTTGGGCCATCAGCCCCTGCAGAGACACGGCCTGGAGAAGGCACGTGCTGCTCTTCCCTTCCACGGAGGACTTGTGCCCTGCTCAGAAGCCAGTTCCTGTCAACTGGGGCACAGAAGTCCTCCCTAGGACACAGATGAGTGCTATCAGAGATGAGGGTAAAAACACCTGCCAAAGCTTTCCCAAGCAGACCCATTTGGTTCTTAAGGGTGTGCTCCTAGCAAGAAATCGTTGATATAAGCAGCAAGACTTTCCTTCTGCCTAGAAGACCTAGTGATATATTGCCAAACAGAGAGCAGAGAAACAAATGCACTCATGGCTCTTTCAGGATTCTTAATCTATTTTATGAGCCTGAACCACTGCAGCACTTGGCATTTCTCTGTAAGAATTTCAAAAGACTCTGAAACACCATTTTTCCTCCTCATGTGACTGTTCCAAACACAAAGCTTTATTTTCCATGAATGTTTGTAAGCACCAAGAACCTTCTCAGGCTATTTTCTTACATCTCCCCTGTGTCAGGGAAGACAGAAGAATTCCTGTGATTCAGGAGCTAAGCACATCCCTAATGAGCATGTGGGTCTTGAGAGTGCTGAGCCTTAAAACTGATGCTGGACCAGCAACTTGGAACTCATGCTATGAGCCAGGTGCCTGCCCAGCTGCCCAGCACGGCTGTGGGGACACGGAGGAGGGAGGGCAGGTGCCAGGGCCAGCAGGGAGCTGGGATGGGGGAGAGAGAGCCAGGGAGGGCCATTCCACCAGCCCCTGGAATGCTGGGCTTTGAACCATGGCAACCACCAACAAACCATGGAATGTTGGAGTGTTGGGGGTTGGATGCTGGCAACAATCAACTGCTCCTGGCTTATTGGGGTTTGGACCCTGGAGCTGTCAACAGCTCGTGACCATTGGGGCTTGGACCTTGCAAAGGCCAACGGCACCTTGCTCGTGTGCTATTGACCCTGCAAAGGCCAACGACCTGTGGATATTGGGGTTCAGACCCTGCAAAGGCCGAGGGCCTTTGGGAACTTGGGTTTAGACCCTGCAAAGGCCGAGGGCCTTTGGAAATTGGGGTTGAAACCCTGCAAAGTCCAACTGCTTTGGACACTGGAATTTGGTCACTGTTGCCACCAAAGGGGCAGATGGAGACCCGGCGGGTGAGTGAAAAAGCCACTGCTCTCCTGTGCCAGGCCCAGCAGGGCCTTGGCTGGGCCTGGGCTGTGCCTCAGGGAATGGTTCCCTTTGGGAATAGGAAGGGATTAGCAGTTGGTTGTTCCAGAGCTGGCAGCAGCTTTGGTGCTTGCTGTGGGGACAGGCCTGGGAGGGAATGGGGGGCTCCTGGCCATCCCAGAGCACAGCCCCATCTCCTGCTCCGTCCTTGTCCCACTGGAGGCCGTGGGCACAAACAAGGGAGCAGCTTTTCATTGCCCTCCCTTCAGCCCAATTTACAGCACAGCCTCAGTGCTTCCTGGAGGCAAGAATGGGTTTCTCCCAGACATCTCCGAGATGACCCCCAGAGGCCCAGAGGAGGCCGTGGGGATAACAGGAAGATGCTCCAAGGGCTGGAGCAGCTGCACCAATGGAAAAGGATGCAAGAGCTGGGGTTGTGCAGCCTGCAGAAGCTTCCAGGGTGACCTTAGAGTCTTTGCAATGCATGAAGGGGCTGGAAGAGAGCTGGAGAGAGACTTAAGGCAGGGGCCTGCAGGGACAGGACAAGGGACAATGGCTTCCCCCTGAGACAAGGCAGGGTTGGATGGGATTTTGGGAGGGAATTCTGCCCTGTGAGGGTGCTGAGGCCCTGGCACAGGTTACCCAGAGCAGCTGTGCCTGCTCCTGGAGCCCTGGGAGCATTCAAGGCCAGGTAGGAGCAGGCTCTGGGCAACTCCCCTTCTGGTGTTCTTAGAAGTGATGGCACACCTTGCAGCATGTTTGTTTGTGCTGCTGCCAAACTAGTGGGCAGGAAATATTCCTAAGGAGCGGGGGAAAGAGCTCAGCTGGAATTGCTGTGCTCTGGGACAGGCTGGGAAGCACTTAGAGGTGACTGCCTCAGGGGCAGCCATGCGGTCTGAGTGTGCTCTTCCCTGTGCTCTTGCAGGGAGTTCGAGGCCTTTCTCACCGGGGACGTTCCTCCAGAGCCCCTGAGGTGAGTGAACTGTGCAGAGCTGGCTGGGATTTTGAAAGTGCTTCTCCAGGAATGGAAACTGGTTCTTGTGAGATCCGAAGAGGCATCTCAGTGGTACTTTGCAATAGGATCAGAATAGCTGACTAACAGCTGGATGTGGGCTTTCAGGTGCTGTTAGATGACAGTGACAGCATGGCCAATTCCATCATGTGCACTGACAGTCCTGGGAACATCCTCTCAACTCAGGCACCCACCGATGAACAGGATCCCTTTGAACTGGTTCAGCAAGCCACTGAGAATTGTGGGCGCTTGTGTCAACTTTTTGAGCAAATGGCAGAGAAGAGCCAGAGGTTCAGAAGCTACCAGCAAGACATAGAGTGTCTGCTAGAAGATATCAGGAGGTGAGTTTTTCTTCCTGCTCCTTCTCCTCCTGTGTTCCAGAGGCAATCTGCTTCCAGGCCTGGGAGTTCAGAGGGGTCCTGGGAGAAGAAATCCCCTGTCCTCCCATGCCTAGGCCTCAGTGTGGCTCTCGAGCATCGTCCTGTCTGGGTTTTTCATGCTCTACTGTGACTCCCAAGGCTGTCTGGGAGATGCCGAGCCATATTGGAAGAGAAGATTCCTTCTTCTCACCATGCTGCTTCCCCAAATTCTGTTCTTTGCGTACCCCTGCCCAGCCAGTGCATCTCACTGAAGGAAGGCAAAATCCTGCCTTCCTTTCCCTTTGTCTCTGGAGGATTTCCTCGGGAGGGAAAGAGCAAGGTCTTCCTTAGCCCACTGCACCCTGCTCCATCCGGGTGTGCTGAAAATGGGATCGGTGACCCTTCAGGCCTCTTGGTTCTTCTGAATGAGCCTTGTCTCTGCAGTGACTTTGCAAACATGGACAAGTCCCGGGAAACGGTGCAGCAATGCATTGGAATCCTGGAGCCAGGAGCCTTGAGTCTGCATCAGAAGAACACCAAGCAGTGGAAGGAATCATCAGCCCAGGCAGAAAAGGACAGGATTGAGGTTGGTTTTGGAAATGAGACTGGTTTTCCATTGAAGACTTGTCTTGTCCCTTTCTTGTGTATTGGAGGACTTGGCTGCACTCTGGGGACAAGACCCATCAGTGCACAGCGAGATGGAAGTTAAGATGCTGACGATGGAGCAATTGCAGCTTCAGGGGGCTCTGCTGGAGGAAGAGAGGGATGATGTTACCACAGCTCTGGATCCCTTATTCCTAGGCAGCACCTGTGGGAGTTGTGCCCTCCAGATCAGCCCAGATGCTGTTTCTGGCAGTAGAAGACAGGGACAGTGCTGTGCACACCTGGCTCAGGATGGCCCATGCATTTATTAGACAGGGATCGGGATCTTCATCAGCAACGTTGTACATGCTTCTGCAGAATGTGTTTCTTTGGG